>NC_057809.1:300299900-300518000 GCF_018294505.1 Triticum aestivum
TGTAGGTGGTCAAGCTCTGCAGACAGCAGATTGAGATCAGTCGGCTCACCATAGAATGGCTCAGACTCCCTGAACGTAACGTCCATACTTACAAACCTGCGTTTTTCAGAGGGACACCAACATTTATACCCCTGCTGACTAGACGAGTATCCCCAAAAAAACACACTTCACTGCCCGAGGATCAAGCTTGCCAACAGATGGTCGGTGATCACGAACAAAGCAGGTACTGCCAAACAACTTTGGCGGAACAACAAACTTATTATCTCCAACGATCAACTCAGACGGAGATTTCATGCCAAGTATCCTGGAAGGTGTCCGGTTGATCAAGTATGTGGCTGTCATAACTGCATCATCCCACAAGAACTTAGGCACATTCATGGTAAACATCAACGACCGAGCAACCTCAAGAACATGACGATTCTTTCGTTCGGCCACTCCATTCTGAGGGGGGGTGTCCGGACATGAAGTTTGATGAAGAATCCCATGGTCAGCCATGAAAGCCCCAAAAATGTTGTTCACATACTCCGTTCCATTGTCCGTCCTGAGCACCTTGACCTGTACCTGAAACTGGTTCTTTACAAGAGCATGGAAGTTCTGAAAACAGCTAAACACCTCATCCTTGTGACGCATCAAGTAAATCCAAGTCATGCGAGAATAGCAGTCAATAAAGGTAGCAAAATACTTCTTCCCATTCATTGACACCACTGGGCTAGTCCATACATCCGAATGAATAAGCATAAAGGAGATATGCTCCTGAGTCCCTTACTCACATATGAGGCCAGTGTGTGTTTTGCATATTCACAAGCATCACATGTCAGCTTGCCTTTGCCTATTCCACACATAACATCCGGAAATATTCTACTCATCTTATCAAAAGATACATGCCCCATCCTACAGTGATGGATCATCGCCTGCTTCTCCTTATCCTCTATGGTCGCAGCACACACCAAGTCCGGCTGCACCTCCTGGTCCATGTACCAGAGCCCCCTACGCCTGGTGCCAGTCCCAACCGTCTGGCTCGTCTGTCGCACCTGAATCAAGCAACCAAACTTGTCAAGGATCACACGACAGTCCATTTGATCAATGAGTGCACTGAAAGAGACCAAATTGACAGGAAAGGCTGGCACATGTAAAACTGACGATAGGTTAATGGTCGGAGTACACTTGACTGTACCAACCCCTATGACTGGTTGTTTTGTGCCATCAGCCGTTTGTATAGTGCCCGTGTGAGAGGGAGGATGCTTAGTGTAAGACTCGAACACACAGGAGTTACTAGCAACATGCTTAGATGCTCCAGAGTCAAGAACCCACTCTGGAGCACTCTCATTAGTAGCAAGAGATGCTCTTTCCGGATTACCTTCATCAGTGGAGGCCCAGTGAGCAAAGTCTCCATAGACAACATCATCTACATCTTTGCCTTTGGACGTCCCAGTGTCTCCTGCAACGGCCATGTGAGCCCTCTGACCCCCTGAGTGTCCTGAGTAGCCACCTCTGCCTCTAGAAGCCTGGCCCCATGAGGTCTCTGAGTATCCACCTCTGCCTCTAGCACTTCTACCTCTGCCTGTTCCCCCTCTGTTATATCCCCTGCCTCTGCCACGAGTTGGACATTCTCTCTTCCAGTGACCTACCACGAGTTCTGCCACGTATGTCATCACTGACATGCCATCATCTTGGCGCAGCAACCTAATCTTGTCCTCAATCTGAGCAATGAGCATGACATTGCCCTTGCCAGAGTATTGAGTGGACAGAATCTTCCATATCTCAGCAGGTGAGGATAGCCCCTCCTGGACCAGCTCAAATAATTTGTTGCCCCCTCTAGCTTCATGTCCAGGAGCGACATTTCAAGCTTTTGAGCCACTTCCTGTCGAGGAACGATGGCCCCAGAGTTGGACTCCGCGAGGATCTTAGCGAGCTTCTCCAAAGCCTCGGCAAGACCAGTTGGTTCAGCCATCGTTTGACAGGATAAGCAGCAACAGCAAAACTCAGCCTCAGAGAGTCTTCTTTCCCAAGCAGCACCACCACCACCACCACAACACCAAGCTCACAACAGCAAGTCCACAGAGAAAAAAAAATCTCTGTAAAGCACACAAGCGGTCCAGCCCAGCCTCTTCCTGTTCCAGAACGAGCAGTCCAGCAGGCTGCACTTCTTTCTTCCTCTGCCGCAGCACCAAGAACCAGCCGCACAAGCACCAGCAGCTCAGCAAGCTTCCAGGAACAACACAAGGCAGCAGCAGCAGCTGCAGTTCCTCTTCTGTTCAGCAGCACCAACAGCAGCAGCTCCCCGCCGCAGCCTGACTCGCACACAGCCCAAATCCGCCGCTGCCTTCTTCCTCCTCCTCTTCTTGCCGCAGCCGCCTGCACAGCCCGCAGCAGCCCTCCTCGGCCGCCCCCTTTGCAGCTAACCACCCCAGGGACGCGAAGCAGGACAAGAGGAAGCAGCACCTTCCCGGCCGCGTCGCAGCTCCTCGAGCCCAGCCGCGCCGCCGCCGCACGCACCACAGCAGACCCGCCGCCTCGCGCACGCACGCAGCCTCCTTTCTCGCCTGACCCTGCTAGGCCCCACCGCCGCCTCTCCGGCGAGGGACTACGCCGTCACCGTCGTCGCCTGGCTCGATACCATGTTGAATCGGGAGATGGGTACCTACAGACAGCAGCCTCGCTTCCTGTCTTGTTTCCTGCGTGAGTGTGTGTCTCAGATGTAGCGGCTCACACGGGAGAAGGGAAGAGGGGCTCCTCTTCTAGGTCAGCACCTCTCATGGGCTTGGGCCCAAGAGACAGATCTTGATGGGCTAGGGCCCATACCTGTTCAACAATGTTACACAAGAGATGTTCTCTAATAGCGAACGGTTACAACAATTTGCAATAAATCATATTAGTGTAACATCTTGAAGCATATTGTCACCCCAGTTTTAGATGTCGAGGATGGATGTTTTTTTTCCTTCTCACAGTTGGAACGTTGCATCAGAGTGTATGATCGGTATGAGGACTTTATATAATAGTTCTTTCTCTGGAGGTGTTGCATCGGTCGGAGCATCTTATCTCAATGGACTATGTGCTAAGTCTGTCAATGACTTGCCGGCAGGCGACTGCACGACCACCTAATAACATTTAGATCATGAAAGGACGCCATTTTAGAGAATAGAAGTGTTGCCGATTTGTTTGTTACATTTTTCTCTTGAACATGAAATGCGATTACTGACATTTATCTGTCCTATTGTTTTGTACAGATTCCGTATATCTTTGTTGCTTGATTTTTGATAGTTGTCCTTGCATGCTGCAGATACCAGGTGGAAATTCATGGCTATACAATTTAATATCTACAATAATTGGAAATCTTAAAGTCACCATCAGCAACGTACACATCAGATATGAAGATTCTGTCAGGTTTGCTAAATCAGTGACAATTATTTTAGTTTTTGTTGTTCTAGATGTATTCTTTTTTTATTAATAGTTTATGTGTTTCTTCCTTCAGCAATGCTGGGCATCCATTTGCTTCTGGTTTCACTTTATCGAAACTTGCAGCTGTTACAGTTGATGAGGATGGTAATGAGACGTTTGATGCAGGTGTAGCATTAGATAAGCTGCGGAAGGTTAGAACAAATTTACATCGGAGAGTTTATCTTCTTTAAATCTTGGAATCTCGTTATACACTGTGTTGCAAGGTCTATAGTATGGTGATTGTTGAGACTAGATCTGGATTGTCCTTCACGAGCTTTAATTCATTATCATTGTTATGGTGCTCGCGCACAATTTTTTGTTGTTACGAGTGTGTCATCACTGTGGTACTTCTACAGCTAACAGGTGGCTGTCATTTCTGTGCGCTTATTTTGACATACTTTTTCACACAACTAGATGATACGCTGCGCGTTCCTGCAGGAACTTGTTAATAGAAATGTATAAATTGGTGTGATAAAAACAATTAAAACTACTGCAAAAAGCAAACACAGGAGTGTTCTCAATTTATATTTAAATAAAAACAGTAAAACATACGAAGTATGTAACGAAATGGTGTTTAAAAAGATACTTCTGGACTGAAGGTATGCTCCAAGCGTCCAACACATATACCGTCCATGATAACAAAAAAAAACTTATGACTAACATGCATGACTTGCTGATGTGGCATGGTTGCATGGATAGATTAATGCAAAAGATGTAACTTATCACTGACATGCAAGACTTGCTGTGTGGCATAGCTGCATGGCTAGGAAATATAGGTAGTAGGTTGCAACTATTTAGGAATGATTTAATCAGTTGATTTATACTCCCTCCGGCCCATAATATAAGAACGTTTTTGACACTAGTATAAGATAACGTGACATCCTACAAAGTTATTACCTATTTGGTTGGTTGCTTTTATTTTATTATTGTCTTAGTAGTTCAGACAATTATATTCTTGTGACATTAATTTTCACTCTATTTGGTCCATCTTTTAGTCGGTCGAACTGCATATGTTAGCCATCTACCATGATTCTGACAGCAATCCTTGGAAGCTCCCCAAGAAATGGGAGGATCTTAATCCTGGTGAATGGAGCGAGGTTGTTCCTTTTTTATATTAGAGCACAACCTTTCCTCGGTTCCTATTTGTTTCTTCTTTTCCCTAATGATCCTTCACAGGTATTTCAAGATGGCATCGATGATCGTCCTGGCAATTCTATTTGGGCGATGAATCGGAGATATTTGGTTTCCCCTATAAATGGAACCCTTAAATATAATCGACTTGGACAGCGGGAAAGAGGGGACCTGAACAATCCTCTAGAGAAAGCATCACTTGTCCTAAGTGATGTTTCTTTAACAGTTACTGAGGTAACCCTTCATTTATGCTTCATTGATATGTTTCAACTATGGTGTTGGCAAGTTACTTATCATCTGTTACTGTACCAGGCCCAGTATTATGATTGCATTAAACTGTTGGAAACATTTTCAAGATTCAGGACACGTGTTGATGTTTCTCACTTACGGCCTATTATGCCTGTTAAAGAGGATTGTCGTGCTTGGTGGCGTTATGCTGTGCTGGCTGGTCTGCGACAAAAGAAATTATGGTATATGTTACTCTTATAAGTTCTACATACATTTTCCCTGATACCATGAGATTTTGTATGTGCAAAGGAAGAAGTGAAAAAACAGAGCCTATATCTCTTATGCCACTAAACTCTTGAGATATGGATTGGATTTTTCACAAATTGAGATGGATTTGCATTTTATTATTACAGAAGATCAATTCCTCTATTCTGCACAATGAAGTACTTAGCTGTGTGGACTGTATCAAATGAGATACACACAGATGACTCAACACAACACATAGATCACTTCCTTTATGCAATGCGCATATTATGTGATAAATGCATATGTTTTGGTCATGGACATCAAGGCAATACATCTATTATGCACAATAACTCGGATGTTAATATGTTTTGATGCAATTTTTGTTTAAGCTTTCTATAAAGTTGAATTGTCATTCTGAAGTTTATTTCTCTTCTGTTCCCAGCTATTGGTTCTCATGGGAGAGAACTAGATATCTGTGCCAGCTTCGTCGTCGTTATGTTCAACTTTATGCCACCCTACTGCAGCAAGCACCTAGTGTTGATATTTATGAAATTCGGCAGATTGAGAAAATTCTAGACTCAAAAGTTATTATACTTTGGAGGTGTGCTAGTGCAGTATCTACTGAGGTTCTATGTTAGTTTGTCCTTAGTTTGAATTGATGTTCACTTGGTTATAATATTATTTGTATTTTCAGGTTGCTGGGTCATGCTAAAGTTGAAACCGTGAAATCTAAGGAAACATTGCATAAGAAGGGCTCCTCAAAGAGAAGATGGTGGCCTTTTGGATGGTCCGTAAAACAAATTGACACTAGTTAATCAAATCCATTAATATTCGTTGCTTCTGATTTTGAGATGCTAGGTAGCAAGGTTTTTAAGGTGGTAAGCCGTCTAAAGGTGGTCAACCCCCAGTGCGCTTAAGCGCTTGAGGCAGAAAAAGTGCCAGGGGTGTGCCTTACCGCGTAAGTGTGGCTTTATGAACACCTTAAAAACCACGCTAGCTAGTAGTCACTACCAAGTACTAACAAACACATCTTTTTTATGGCATCTTGTATTTTTTCTTCTGTAATGGTTTGCAGGTCTTCTGCATCATCTCTCCAACCGTCGCTCCCCTTTCTTTTAATATAAAAAGTGTTTGTTTTTCTTATCTTAAGGGTGAAAATAATGGTCTTCTCCTATTGGTCTAGGGTTTGGGCGTGTCCTTGAGTCCTTTACTATTAAATAATACTCCCTCCGTTCCTAAATACAAGCCTTTTTAGAAATTTCAATATGGACTACGTACAGAGCAAAATGAGTGAATCTACACTCTAAAATATGTCTATATACATCTGTAAGTAGTCCGTATTGAAATCTCTAAAAAGGCTTATATTTAGAAACGGAGGGAGTATTACTTACCCCTAAGGGCTGTTTACAACAAGGCGGAGGAGACGCTGTGCCGTTGCTGCTATTTTTTTATATCCTTTCATCGCATTCATATTTTTCATCGCATTCACATTTTTCCAAGAAAACGCAAAAGCATTGCGTCTTGTTTAATTGTGTTGGTAGGAATAAAGTTAATCACACACCCAAGCATATCTTGTTCCTCAACCACTGTTCATCTGACAATCTTGCTCTTCCAACTCTGTGAACAGAAGAATATCCATATATATATAAACTAGTTTTAAACTCATTGGAGCTTGTGTTATTGGCTGGCATTGCCTTTCTTTAGTTTGTGCTTGGTATCAAGGCCTAGTTGCAACCTACTTTTGTTGGAAGATGAAATCAAAACAGCTGGATGATATAGAGGATCAATATTCCTATTGTTAGCATGAGTTAATTCAGATCTGTACTATTGAATGCAAAAATAATAATCAATATCGTCCTCACATCTCAAGTATGCCTTTTTTCTTGTTCTAGGAACTCGGCTGGGTTGCCTTCTGAAGAAGGCGGCGGATTAGAACCACAGTTGGATGAGGAGCAGCTAACTAAAGAAGAGTGGCAGGCTATAAATAAATTGCTAAGTTACCAACCGGATGATGAACTATCATTTCCTGTTGAAAAGGTCTCACCAAACACAATCCGCTTCTTGGTGGATGTGTCTATTGGCCAAGCTGCTGCAAGGATCATCAATATTGGTCACACAGAGGTTATGTGTGGTAGATTTGAGCAGCTTCAAGTGGTCACCAGTTTGTATCCGAAGAGTACTCGATGTGATGTAACTTTAAGATATTGTGGTCTGTCATCCCCTGAAGGTTCTCTTGCTGAGGTCAGTGCATATCAAACTCTAACTACCCTAGGCCTTATATAGGAGGGGTATCTTGGCTGACAAGCCGACTCAAAGGAGATACCGTATGGACTCTCAAACTGATTCTAATATGGACTCTGCACGGCCGCACCTAATAGGAATTCGAACCTAATGAGGCAGTTTAGTAATAAAGGAATCCTAGCCATTTTGGGCCAGATCAGGGAGTGGTGCTGCCAGGCGGGGGCCTGCAGACCATATGTGGCTCCCCATGTAACAGCCTGTTTAAGTGCAAACTACAATTTGACACAATGCTCTATCTCATGTGAGGTGCTGGGCTGCTATCTGTCAGACAATTGCAAATTCTTGTCACATCACAGGCTTTTGTGGTTCTTAATTTTACTCATTTACTCATCAGCTTGTACGTCATTGGCTTTCATTAATGATATATGCTTTTACTTTGCATGACATCACATAGTCCTTATTATGTTGGATGAACCTCTTTATTCGAACATCTATGATACATGCCCTGCAGTGACACCTTGTTGGTTACTTTTTGCAGAGCGTCGTCTGTGAGGGGAAGACTAATGCTCTAGATGTCAGTTTTGTGCGCGCACCTATTGGCATGGATTTGGATTGGCAGTTTGTGGCAAAGATATCTCCATGCTATGTTACGGTACATATATGAACTTATGTTTTTGAATATTTCTGAAAGTAGACCCACCTCTTTATCATTGTCCCTTGTGAAGTCATGGTAAGGTTTTGAGTAAGCTCTAGATCTCAGCTTTGTGCAGGTGCACCTATTACCATGTGCTTCCTTTCAGGGGAGAGCATCCACATTGTATACATTTAGCTAGCCTAATATAAGGTACAAAAGTTCTTGGTAGGCACGAACCCTTGGACTGTCTTGACTCGAAAACTGAAACTCAGCGGTTATAGCCAGCTTCAACCCAATAGAATGTCATTTTCCATTTTTCTGCAACAACAACAACAACAACAACAACAACAACAACAACAACACAACAACAAAGCCTTTAGTCCCAAACAAGTTGGGGTAGGCTATAGGTGAAACCCATAAGATCTCGCGACCAACTCATGTCTCTGGCACATGGATAGCAAGCTTCCACGCACCCCTGTCCTTAGCTAGTTCTTTGGTGATACTCCAATCCTTCAGGTCTCTCTTAACGGACTCCTCCCATGTCAAATTAGGTCTACCCCGACCTCTCTTGACATTCTCCGCACGCTTTAGCCGTCCGCTATGTACTGGAGCTTCTGGAGGCTGCGCTGAATATGCCCAAACCATCTCAGACGATGTTGGACAAGCATCTCTTCAATTGGTGCTACCCCAACTCTATCTCGTATATCATCATTCTGGACTCGATCCTTCCTCGTGTGGCCACACATCCATCTCAACTATGCATCTCCGCCACACCTAACTGTTGAACATATCGCCTTTTAGTGGGCCACACTCAGCGCCATACAGCATTGGGGGTCGAACTGCCGTCCTGTAGAACTTGCCTTTTAGGCCTCTTTTGGTTCATAGGATAGGATTATCGTAGGAATAGGAATTTTGTAGGAAATGAGATGGCATGTATCTCAAATCCTATGAGTAGGAATAGGAAACGAGATGTCATTTGGTTGATACCAAAGGAATTTTTCCATTGAGTCTAGGCTCATTTTTATTTTCCTATGAAATGTGGAGGATAGGAACCAATCCTATGTAGGAATAGGAATCTATTCCTATGAACCAAAGGGCTCTAAAGGAAAAAATCCTATAAGAATCCTATCCTCTAGGATTCCTATGAAATTCCTCCAAACCAAAGGAGGCCTTAGCTTTTGTGGCACTCTCTTGTCACAGAGAATGCTAGAAGCTTGGTGCCACTTCATCCATCCGGCTTTGATTCGATGGTTCACATCTTCATCAATATCCCCATTCTCCTGCAGCATTGACCCCAAATATCGTAAGGTGTCCTTCTGAGGCACCACCTGCCCATCAAGGCTAACCTCCTCCTCACACCTAGTAGTACTGAACACATCATGTACTCTGTTTTAGTTCTACTAAGCCTAAACCCTTTCGATTCCAAGGTTTGTCTCCATAACTCGAACTTCCTATTTACCCCCGTCCAACTGTCGTCAACTAGCACCACATCATCCGCAAAGAGCATACACCATGGGATATCTCCTTGTATATCCCTTGTGACCTCATCCATCACCAAGGCAAAAAGATAAGGGCTCAAACCTGACCCCTGATCAACATCACTTGTTCGAACACTTGTCACAACATTATCGTACATGTCCTTGATGAGGGTAATGTACTTTGCTGGGACTTTGTGTTTCTCCAAGGTCCACCACATGATATTCCGCGGTATCTTATCATAGGCCTTCTCCAAGTCAATGAACACCATATGCAAGTCCTTCTTTTGCTCCCTATATCTTTCCATAAGTTGTCGTACTAAGAAAATGGCTTCCATGGTCGACCTCCCAGGCATGAAACCAAACTGATTTTTGGTCACGCTTGTCATTCTTCTTAAGCGGTGCTCAATGACTCTCTCCCATAGCTTCATTGTATGGCTCATCAGCTTAATTCCACGGTAATCAGTACAACTCTGCACATCCCCCTTGTTCTTGAAGATTGGTACTAATATGCTCCGTCTCCATTCTTTTGGCATCTTGTTTGCCCGAAAAATGAGGTTGAAAATCTTGGTTAGCCATACTATCGCTATGTCCCCGAGGCCTTTCCACACCTCAATGGGGATACAATCAGGGCCCATCGCCTTGCGTCCTTTCATCCTTTTTAAAGCCTCCTTGACCTCAGACTCCTGGATTCGCCGCACAAAACGCATGTTGGCCTCATCAAAGGAGTCGTCCAGTTCAATGGTAGAACTCTCATTCTCCCCATTGAACAGCTTGTCGAAGTACTCCCGCCATCTATGCTTAATCTCCTCGTCCTTCACCAGGAGTTGGTCTTCTCCGTCCTTGATGCATTTGACTTGCCTAATATCCCTCGTCTTCCTCTCTCGGATCTTGGCCATATTATAGATGTCCCTTTCGCCTTCCTTCGTGCCTTGTCGAAAAGAGCTGAAATTTTATTTGAATGCTCACAAAATTATGTGTTATTTACTAGCTGTGTGTGGAAACCCTAGTTCCCGTCTCCTTGTGTTGTCCGATGGATGGAGAATGGAGAGTGAGGAGTGAGGCTGGGGAGAGGAGAGATTTGTGGTTTGGGATTTATATATATATATCCAGTCTTAGTTTCCCTGTAATTATATTTCCAACAACAGGGGTGGTCTGCTGATAGGGGGTGCATCCAGTGCTTCCAGTTTGGTAGCGACTATCAGCTTTTGGGTGTTTGTTGGTGCTTCTATTTCTAGGGGCAAAAACATAAGCTAAGGTCAAACAAATGCAACCCTAGGATGCCAAGACCCCCTTTTGGCCCAAGTGACCAGGCAGTGCCTGTCAGGCCATAAGCTGAATTTACCTGAAGAAGTTGACAGTACACCTGTTTCTGCGTTTCAGATCCAGTGCTGGTCGTTCATCTCGAATCCAACGGCTTTCCTGTCAATTTACCGGTTCGCCAAGTGTGATTCGCTCTCAGCCCTTGATCTCGCATCGGACGCCTCTCGGAAGTTGCCGCCTCGCTGTTCAACGTCCGGCAACCACTCTTCCTTTTCTGTTTTGCTTTTCACATGCTCCTTTGCTGTAATGGCTATAAAGCCCCTTTCCTCTTTCATTTGGGCTAATGTTTTGTTAATTGGGTTGTAACCCTAGCCGCCGTGGCGTGCTACAGCACTTCTCATCTCGAAACTCTAGCAAGTTTGCTTCGATTTACTCTTAAACTCTGCAATTCTTGCGTTTAGTTCAGTAGACCGACTCGGTTCCTGACAGTGCCCGCCATAGATTGTTGTTGTGCGTTACAAGAAATATGCTTTGCCGCATTTGCCGATGCCGTGATGAGTCAAAGAGGGATATCAAGTGGTAACATGTGGTAGAATGGCAGCACCGAAATGATTGTACGTAGGTATTTGAGGACATAATAGGTGGCATAGGACTAATAGGCACTTGGACTGTGGACAGACTTGCTCGTAGGGGTTTATCTCACCCGAGCTCTTGTCTACTATGCGATCGACAAGGAGGAGTTCATTGAACATGTCTTGAGCAGCTGTCTTCTCCAGGGAGAGCCCAGAAGTTGGTGCAGGCTGAGGTTGCTGTCAACTAGGGATGTAAATGGCGCAATAAAAGGCACCGCAGGACCGTTTGCTTAGCTCGATTGTTCATTTTCCTCAGAAAAAAAATCTTTTTTGAACTGTTAGACCGATAATTGGACTTAAACAGGCTTAAACGGGACGCCGTTTACATCCCTACTGTCAACTGTCTTAGTTTAGTAGCTTTGGTTGTCGTTGTTGTTGCTGGCTCATATGTAATTTGGTGCTGTCTGTGTTAGTGTGTGGGGTTGTTCTTCTACAGTTATTCTTAATGCAATGATATGGAGCTCTCTTGTGTTTTGGAGAAAAAAGAAGTTATTTCTGGACTTTGTGCCTGGTAGTTGTTTGAAAGCCCTGCTTTCTTTCTGGCTGTTGATTTGCCTTTGATTTGTAACCCGATCGAATTTCAATTGTTTGGTAGGTTTTGAAGGGGAGTTACGAACGGTTTCTGGAGTTCATCAAACGGAGCAATGCTGTCAGCCCAACAGTGGCAATGGAGACAGCCACCGCTCTGCAAGTAAGTTCATATGTCCTTGTGACCCAGTTATGCAGTAGTAATATTTTGTTAGATGTTTTCTCCTTACTATTTGGATATAGTGGTAGGTGAAGTTGTAACGATTGCTTCAACCTTTTGAACTGCAGATTAAATTAGAGCAGGTTACACGTAGGGCTCAGGAGCAGCTTCAGATGGTACTGGAAGAGCAGAGCAGGTACATGTGTTGCCTTGTTGCCGTGCTCAGTCGTAATTACATTATAATACTCCCTCCGTTCCTATGCTTAAGGTTTATCTTTTTTGTGTTACTTCCATTGGATAAGGGCGCATGCTGCGGTTTACCACCCTTTCTCCCCAAACTACCCCAAATCTTTTCGCTCATCTCTCTATCCTCGCGTACGAGTAACTGCATGCATGCAACATATCTTTTCCCGTCGTCTTCCTAGAAATCCCTGGAGTTCTCGCATGTTCCCGAGTGTGGTTGGAGGTGAAAAATTGAGCGCGGTAGGGGCATCTTTGGACAGTACAGTGAGGCAGGGCTCATTGTCCACCCTCCGGTCCATTGATGAGGCAGGGCGAGGAGGTGGCGTAGCTCGGTGGCGAGGCCAATGTTTTTAAGGCGGTAAGGCGACCGAAAGCAAGCATCCACCGCCCTGACGCTAAGCGACGCCCAAGCGCCTTGACGCCTAGGCGGCACCTCAGTGCCTAAAGCGGGCATAATTGCAAGGCGCTGCCAGAGCGCTTTGCAGCCTAAGCGTCCAAGGCGGGACGCCTTAAAAACGATGCCGTGGACGTCGGCACCGAGGACGCGCCCGAGCTGGCGGACGTCGGCAGTCCATGGAGGTGGCAAATACTTGTACGAGGACGGAATTTTAATATAGAACTCAGTTCTCGCGTCAATTCGGTGAGGAGAAGAGAGCAGAAGGGGGGAATTGACCCTGCAGTTTGGTCTCTCCAATAGATGAACAGCTCCCAGCTCTCAGATTGGTCAAGCGTGGCCAAGGATGGATCAATCATAGTAATTACCATAATCCATCAGAGTGCATGGGCCATGCGAGAGCCACCGAGCGGAGTATGTGGTTTGGTCTAGGTGCATGGGGCGACGACTTGTGTGGCTTGCGAGGGAAAGGAGGGGGCACCTAAATTTGTTATTCTTTTTTATCTTTTGCTCATCATTTCCTGTGATATTTCTAGATTTGGACTTGAGATCGATTTGGATGCACCGAAAGTCAGGATTCCCTTAATCGGCAGTGAGCAATTTGTCCTGGATCTTGGTCATTTTACATTGCATACAAGAGTAAGTTTGAGCTTCAGTACTTGAATATAGCACACTCTTCTGCTGGTTTTTATGAACTGTTATGTTGAATTGTAGGATGGAACACGGGATGAAGAAAGACAGAGTTTGTATTCACGCTTTTATATTGCCGGCAGGGATATGGCTGCTTTTCTTGTTTGTGATGTAGCTGAAGGCCTATATTCCGCACCAGAAAATCTGTCTCACAGTGTGCTCCCAGGTCCTACTGCTGATGCTAATCAGTTCTGTTCTCTTCTTGATCGCTGCGGAATGTCAGTGATAATTGACCAGGTAACATAGATGTCAGTCCTTTTGTTTTGAGTAGTTAACAATTTGGTAGGCCCAATAATTCCAGTTTTTTCAATCTTACGCTGTCCCAATTAATGATCTGTTGACTTGAAATGTGGGAACCAATGTAGGTGGCGAATGACATGATTTCTTTATTCTATTTAAATGGAGCTATCTTTTGTTAACGCACTGCGGTTCTTTCATCAGATTGTCTTAGAATTTGTAGATGAGTTTATTGAAACTGACAACTGAGTTTATGAAGTTCGTTTAGGTGGTACATTAGAGATGACATAACTTTGTAAACACCCATTTGCCCTCGTTAAGTGGTGGTTACATGAGTAATACGAGTAATTGCCGGACTAAACCTATTACTTGCTTTTCAAATTGAAGATGGCGGCAATGAATTCTTCGGGTACTTAAAAAGATATTTGCCAAGAAGCGCTGCTAGACAACAGGTATCATGCACTCAAATGGGGGTACAGGAAACCTTGCGCACCAACATTGGGCTATGGCTTAGATAAGCAAAGTTATCTTAGCTCGCTTTTCAGAAGTTAGTTGATTTGTTCGCAATAAATAAATTAGGTGGTTTGCTAAAATTATGTTAGTTTAGATTGAGTTTGCTAGGGGCAGCTCTATATGTGGGACTAGGAACATCTGTATTTCCTTGGCAAGAAATAAACTATTATAAAAGAGAAGATCCGTCCCCACAAGACCTTACAAGTCCTACCGCACCTTCCCTGGATTTGGGCGTGATGCAGCTAAGGAGTGTGTCCTTTGTCCCATTACCAATTTCTACCTCATTCATTCGTTTTCTTGTGACACGTGTAGAGACTTTCTTGATATTTAGGTGTACATGGCTGTTCCAATATTAATGCAGTCTTTAGTCATTCACTAATTTTCTATGAAGCTAATATAAATGCATTCCCTGATGAATTCTGTATGCATGAAGATCAAAGTTCCACATCCGAGTTATCCATCGACCCGTGTTTCTTTTCAAGTACCCAATCTGGATATCCACTTCTCACCAAAAAGGTACTGCAAAATTGTCGAGCTGCTTGGTGTGGTTTACCAGTTGAAGGGGAACAATAATGAAGAATCGAGCAGCTATGAAAATGGTAATCTGGCGCCTTGGCATCCTGCTGATCTAGCTGGTGATGCTAGAACTTTGGTTTGGAGGGTATGAAGTTACCCCTTTCTGTTTTAGTTCAGTGTTCTGCTACAATGGATTTATTCACTCAATTAACATGGCTTTTGTTTATTTTTTGGTGATGAAAAGGGTCTTGGCTATTCACTAGCTGAGTGGCATACCTGTCATGTTGTATTATCTGGGATGTATCTGTATATCTTGGAGTCAGAATTATCCCAAAATTACCAAAGGTGTTGTAGGTGCGTAATATCTTTTCCTAGTTTGTCCTCACACTGACAAACAAATGCATGATATTCCGTATATTTTTAGCATAGTAGAATGGATGTGTATTTGTTGGTGTTGGCCTTTCTGATAAATGAGTAGCAAATATTGTATTGTTGTTGTACTCCCTCCATTCCCAAATATAAGTATTTTTAGAGATTTCAACAAGGGACTACATACGGAGCAAAATGAGTGAATCTACACTCTAAACTATGTCTACATACATCCGTATGTTGTATGTACACTCTAAAATATGTCTACACTCTAAAATATGTCATGTTGTATTATCTGGGATGTATCTGTATATCTTGGAGTCAGAATTATCCCAAAATTACCAAAGGTGTTGTAGCTGCGTAATATCTTTTCCTAGTTTATCCTCACACTGACAAACAAATGCATGATATTCCGTATATTTTTAGCATAGTAGAATGGATGTGTATTTGTTGGTGTTGGCCTTTCCGATAAATGAGTAGCAAATATTGTATTGTTGTTGTACTCCCTCCGTTCCCAAATATAAGTATTTTTAGAGATTTCAACAAGGGACTATATACGGAGCAAAATGATTGAATCTACACTCTAAAATATGTCTACATACATCCGTATGTTGTAGTCCATTTGAAATGTCTAGAAAGACTTATATTTACGAGCGGAGGGAGTACTTCTTAAGTGGAATGAGATTTTAAGAGAAGTTCCGAAGGAATTGTAGAGGCAGGCAGGGATTGTATTTCCTCGATTTTAGTATTTTTCTCCAATTTTGTTTTGGTAAAGTTAGAAGATAATATTATAAATGTAAGCTTTTGGTCCTATAATGGCATTGTTGCTCAAAATAGCACCCTTATTATTTTTTCAGGAACATTTTCACCTTTTTATTATTTACATGGGTAAAATATTTGATATTGCAGCATGGCAAGCCGGCAAGTATTTGACGTGCCATCAGCTAGTGTTGGTGGGTCTCTCTACAGTATTGCTGTGTGTTCTAGAGGTGCAGATATACAGAAGGTAATCTATTTAGCCTTCTCGCCGTTCTTTAACTTTGCGGACTTTTCTGTTACTACATATGATTGTTAGACTATCATGGGAATTCTGAAACAGCTTGTATTTTCTTGACTAAGAAACAGCTTGTAGTTGCAACAGAAAAAGAGCAAATGTTTAAGGCTCTGTAACAAAACAAAATACTCTATAATTTGCTTTGATATTGTAATATGTTCTATAACAGCCGGTTAGGTCAAAGGCTTGTCCTAACAAAACAAGAGTAGAGCCATCAGTAAGAATCTTATAGAATTTTGTATTTTTTAATCATAAACAGGACATTAGCACATATTCACTAATAAGATGACATGAAATCAATGGTTTTGTATTCGATTCTTTCTATTTCTTTTCTATCCTTCTATGCCAGCCCTAGCTTACCTTATTGAAGCCTCTCTGCCTACCCTAGCTTACCTTATTGAATGCCTTGCATTTGCTTTCTCGTCTCAATCCGATGAACGACGGATAGCCCAAATATTTATTTATGGTATCATGACATAAATCCTCCCTTCTTCCAATCTTCGGCCTTTACCTCTTTCCTTCTTTCGCTTGCATTGATGACTTCCATGACTTTCCAATCTTCATTCTAGTAGGTATCTAGCTTCATAGGTGAATAAAATTGGAATAGGGATGGAATTCTGTTCTAATGAGTTTGAATCATATTGACCAGGTCCAAAGAACACCTATCAACATCTACAACACCAAATAAGTTTCACTAGATTCACCATAAAATATGTTTTCATACTATACGTATTTGATGTTATAGATATTAGCACATTTTTCTATAGACTTGGTCAATCATAGATAAGTTCGACTTAGGACGAATTTAGAACTAAAATTAATTTGGATTGGAGAGAGTATTTGACAGATTAAGCAACTGGTATCTATAGCTTAAGCATTTGCGTTTTAAGTGATGAAGACAGTAGTTTCAGAACATGTTTAATATTAGTTACTAAGAGCATCTACAACAGGACTGGGCAGATCTGACCACGTGCCCGCGGATAGCGCTGGTGGATGCCTCCTCCATGGCAAAGCCACCGGGCTCAACCTCCATGCCCGGCGCGTACTCTGCCTCCTCCATGTCGTCCGACTCCTCCTTCGCCTCCTCCCATCATTTCCTCATCCTCCGGTACATCCTCCTGCTCCAGCGCAATTTAAGTGCATCTTGGCGGCGATCTCTGCTGGTGCTCGGGCGTGAGCATCTTGGAGTAGGTTATTTTCTTCTGGACCATGGCGACGACGAGGTCAGAGTGGAAGGGGAAGCAGACGGGGGGAGTGGTGTTGGTACAGACGAAAGGGAGGAGCGAAATGGGGGCGGCTAGGGTTTCCCTCGCAGTCCGGCTTAAATAGCCGGATTTCGGCCAGTTCTTTTGGCAGCTTAAAAAATAAGCCGCATCCTCCCCAGTTTTTTTTTTCATAAGCTGCCTCTTTTATTTATTGGAGCTTCTAAACTAGTTACGAATAACTAATTTAGAAGTCTCCACAAATTTAGGAGGCGGCTTATTTTTTAAGCTGCGGAGAGACAGATTTTTTAAGCCGCCCAAAAGAACTGACCCTTGGGCTCTCGGGCGGTGAGCCGGGGTGGCGACATGAATGCGTTCTCACAAAATCGGAGGAAGCTAGAGAAGTGGCGGACCGACGGGTTTTTTCGCGGGCCTGCCCATCAGCCTGACGTGCCTGGGCGTCCCCATATTCGTTTCACATATGGGCTGGGTTTGGGGGGGGGGGGGTGCCTGGACGTTTGGGCTGGGTATGGGCGATCCGGTTGGGTGGCCATTTTGTGACCGATCGGTGATTGGGCTGTTTGCCCGGACGTTTAGGGAGGGTTTGAGGGGTCTGGCTGTAGATGCTCTAAGTGCTTTTACTACCCTACTAGTAAAAGCGTACGTGCAATGCACCTTGATATCAGTTAGAAAATTAACTGCACATTGATATTGGACAGAAAATCAATTGCACGTTAATATTAGGTAGGATATCAATTTACGTGTTAATTACTTGGATAGTCTATATTTCGTATGTTATTAATTGCACGCTGAACATGTTGAGCGTCGCCATTGGAGCAATATAGGTCGTTGAATTGACACTGTTTCATGGCTGAGATTTGTTGGATCTGCCACTTTGGGTCTTTTTGTATTGGTATAGATATTCCATTATTTGTTAAGACTGTTGCCTTAATGTATTTTTCCAGTCCCTGTTCTCTTTTCATCTGAGCATTATTCCATTTGCAGGCACTAGAATCAACCAGCACACTGATAGTTGAATTTCATAATGAAATAGAGAAGGCCAATTGGATGAAAGTGCTTGTCCAAGCAACATATCGAGCTTCCGTAGGCCTTTCATTACTTAATAAATTTTGACATAACATGAGGTTTGTACTTGGTTTATCTTATGTTATTCCTCCTCTTTGCTTGTTGTAGGCACCTCCTGAGCTGAACATATTAGGAGATCCTTTCAGTTCTGCTCCAGAAACAAGCACTCCAAGGCTTAGCAGTTTGGGGTCAGTGGATCTCCTTGTGAATGGCTCTGTAATTGAAACAAAGCTTTCACTCTATGGAAAGGTAAACTTCTCATCCTTTTGCCACCTTAATGTGAAATGGGTGTCGTTTTTTAGTGGAAACAACTCTGGTGGAGGCTCCAACAAGTAAAATTTTGTTGTGAAAGGGAATATATTTACTCAGAGGGCAGCACACAGCTGAGGCTGAGGCTGTACCGTGGAGGAAAAGGAGGGGGGGGGGGTACGAGGCTCTAGATAGAGCTGTATAAAGGAGTGAAGCCAGAACCAGAGTGGTGCCACAAGCCCGCAAGTGTCCATTCTCAGAAAGAGGTATATATTAAAAAGGAAAAGCCAAGAGTCTAGATTAGGCATGTTGAAGATTTTTGTGTTATGGGTGTGGTTAGTGCTCAGATCATTATGTGGATGGGAGAAGGATAGTTGGGTCTCTATATAGACACCAGTTCGTAGATGAGAAGACCAAGAAGATAGGGAGGGAGTAAAAAATGCTGACTATTCACGTCTATGTGTAGCTGCTATTTTTGACTTTATATGTGCGCCACTAATGGCCACGACTGCAGATTCACATCGTGTTAATTCAGCTGTGTTTGTTCTGGTGCACTGATGTAGTTACTATTTAGGGTTAATTTGATAAATGCCATTCTTGCAGTTGAACAGAAAGAACAGAGATCCAGAAGAGCTTCTAATGTTAGAGCTCCTTGGGAATGGGGGAAAGGTATTTTGCTTCAGTCTTAATCTTGCATTAAGAAACAAAGGCAAAACTAGAACTGTGCATCTTTAATCTACTCCGTCTGTTCTGTCCAAGCTTAACAACACTGACAAACGATAACTAGGGAAATGTTGTAACAATATTGTTGATTTTCAGACACACATTGTAAAGCAACAGTTCCTTTTAAAATCAACCTATATTGCGAAACAAAGAGTTACTTCCTCCGTCCCATAATATAAGAACGTTTTTGACACTAGTGTAGTGTTAAAAACGTTCTTATATTTTGGGACAGAGGGAGTAGTATGCAGCATTCTTACTTTGATGTGTAAATTTTATGTCAATCACGTGCATAAAACATATTTTGTTATTGCTATTGGCCAGCAAGGTGTAGATTGTGCATTCTTTTTATATATTCTTGGATATCAGAGTCGATGTATCTATCGCTGAGAAACAGCCATTTTTGTCGAAGTTAATCCATAGTTACCTGATCTGCGATTCGATCGGTTCACAATTCGAGTTTGCGGTTTGAATTCTCTACGTCATACGAATCGGGTTCGATATGGGGTATATACATCTCTGATTCACGAATTGGAGATCTGGTTCATGAACTTGCTCTCTCCGGTTTTGCATAGCTTACTGTAAGGTTTGCATGCAAATAGCCATCGAAGATCCTAGATCGATAATAAATGGAAAGTAGATAAAAATGTTGGTTGGTCCAGCCCAAACAGGCGTACGAGGCCATGACCTGCTGCTTCAGCTGCCTCCGATGACCTCCTTCTAACCTAATAATCCAGAGCTGCAGCCTCATGGGCTTTAGCATATCCTCGGTCGTTCTTTCTCCTGCTCATCCTCCATACGTGCATCTGCAGCAAGGAGGGGCTGCTGTTGCGCGACAACAACCAGCCTGCTGCCTGGTTTTTGCGACCATCTGTCGCGCCACCCACCGCGTTTATTCTGCCATCCAGTCGCCGCTCGCCAGCCACCACCTCTAGCCACCAAATCCATTTTCTGGTTCGATTAGAGTTCGACGAATCGGGCAGCGAATCCAGATCAAACAGAGCGAATTCGAACTCCGATCTGATTTGTTCGATCTAGATCGGAGTTCGAGGCCTCTCCCGGCGAGTCCGGTAACTATGAGTTAATCTCTCATACTTTACCAGCCTCTTCTTATTATGCCGGCTGGGACCGCTGCTTACAAGAAATCGGTTAATTGCACTTTGATGAATGTTCAAGGGAGTAAAATGGAACCATTACTAGAAAAACTATACGTTGTTTGTGTTGGCAAAAATATATTTCCTATTGTCAAAGGTTAGAGAACACAATAGCACTTAATAGTGTCTGGTAGAAAAACTGGAGTACTGTCGCTGTATCCATTGTTTTGAAACATTGCAGTACTCCCCTTTCAGTTCAGAGAGGAAGTGATATTGAAGTTATAAACCTGTTCCAGGTGAACTTTTTGAGACGGGAGACATCTAAAATATACCACTGCAAAACACAGTACCCGAAAGTGTACACCTGTTTTCTGTCCACTCATCTTGGCATTGCTGATCTGTTTGTGCTTCATATTTTTATGGTTCAGCAATTGTTGCACATTATGATTTACAAGTTTCCATCTTCATTTTGTCCCCAGCTCCAATACTTATTGTTTAGTTACTTTTGTAGGTTAATGTTGTTCAATCTTCTCGTGGTCTAAGTGTGAAAACAAAGCTGCATTCATTGAAGATAAAAGATGAGCTACATGGTCGTCTTTCAATGTCTACAAAGTATTTAGTATGTTCTGTTATCAATGAAGATTTGGAGTCCTTTCCTAAGAAAAATGAAGATTTGCCGCCTGAAGGTTCTTTTACACCTGACATGGAGGATCACCCCAAATCCTTCTCTGTGGAGGAAGATTCATTTATGGATGCATTGACAGATTTTACTTCTGACCAAAGTTTCAATCTCCCTGATCATGACATTCCATCAAACTCAATGTCTGATCTGAATGAGTACACTTTATGCTTTGATGGCGATCAGCAAAATTTGAAACCTACTGAAATTTTCTATGAGGCACAAGACAACAATGTCACTGATTTTGTTGTTCTTACATTTTTGAGTAGGACTCCAGACTCTTGCCTTTATGATGGTATAGATTCACAGGTAATTGGTTATTTCTGTGCTTTACAAAAGACATCTTCGTGTATTTGTCTTCTTATTATTCCAATGGTGCTGTAAGCAGGGTACCAGTTTTGCCTGGTAAAAGAATATTGGTCCATAAAGTTCCAATTTTAATTTGACTTTTCAGTCAGATTAATCGTCTTGCCCCAGAAAAGATTATCGGTCTAAACAATTCTTAATTCAATTTTGAATTTTCAAGTTGTAATTCTGAGAATATAGTTACTGTTCAATATATGTTCAAGCTAATGGCAGGAATATTGCCAAGCTAATTTATTTTTAGACAATGATTGCGAAGCTAATAAGGGCAGGTTGTATTGTGTAAAGTGAATTACCTTTTCACTATGGTAATAGATTACCTTTTCACCATGGTAAATAGATTGTAGAGCACAGAAAATATATATGCTAGCTATATTTGGGAGACTTTAAACAGGTTGCCAGTTGGTAACTAGTAACAGGCAGGGTCTGGGACGTATGCTTGGGTATCCTCTTTCTGTTTAATCCTTGGCTGTCAGTACCTTCCCTTCCACTAAAGCTTGTTGTTTACATGTTTTGCTCATTACAGATGAGTATCCGTATGTCTGCACTGGAGTTCTACTGTAACAGACCCACACTTGTTGCTCTTATCGAGTTTGGAGTTGATGTCAGCATGGTTAATTCTGTGCCAAAGAGTGACCCTGACATGGCAGGTGCAACACACAGTGCAATACCCACTGGGAAGGAACACACTGGCCGTACTGTTGTTAAAGGACTGTTAGGTTATGGAAAACGTCGAACTATTTTCAACATCAAAATGGATGTGGATCGGGTATCTATGTTTCTTAACAAGGAAGATGGTTCTCAGCTTGCGATGTTTGTGCAGGAGAAATTTCTGTTTGACCTGAAGGTGAGTTGAAGGTAGTATAGGGCCGAAGGATATTATTTATTTATCTTCTATATATCTCGGCATGCTATTTAGAATGTTTTCGATGGCTGGTGCTGTTTATAGGATGCTAGATTAATACAAAAACCAAAAATATTCCTTGAGATGACCATCCACGAGAACAGGAACAGGGGACATTCTTAGATTTCATACTTGACTGTTATTTCATTTACACATTTCTTTAATTGTCAGGTTCACCCGGGCTCATTTTCTATTGATGGTATGCTTGGTAATATGAGATTTTGTGACATGTCCCTCGGGCCAGATCATCGGTGGGGTTGGCTTTGTGATATACGGAAACCAGGTGTTGAGTCGCTTATAAAGGTAATATATATTGATGTACATGTCCAGTCATTTTCATGGCTTGGCGATAAATGTTCATCCCTGAATGGGGTACTCCTTCCATATTAATTTTCTGACTTTGTACTAAATCGGCGACAGTTAATATGGAACAGTGGGAGTACCAGATTAGCAGAGTAACAGTCTTCTCTTCAATCCTGAAGTACAGTGTGGCCATGTGTTACATATTTTACTTACAAACAAGATTCTAGCATGGTTGCCAGTATCAAAGCTCAATATGTTGTGTTCGCCGCCTGAAAAACTCGAGTCATAGTTTCTATTAGATTATGGAAGCGCCTAGGTTTATGTTGAGCATAGTTAGGTTAGCACTCTATTTCCTGCATTTTCACTGAGATGCAACCCAAATGCTAAGATCATTTGTCATTTTCATCTGCAAGCTTATAAAAGATGGAATTACATACTTAACCGCACTTGGCCAGTAATTCACCTGCTAGGCCAAAGCACATTTACTTATTTATTACATGCATTAAGCAGAAGCTGGAGAAGTCCATGCATGAGCAAAGAAAGCAAAAAAAGAAAGAGACTTGAGGGATTGGAATGTACCTAAGGATTTGGCTCTTGATAGGACTATGGAAATCAGCAATCCATGTATCAGAACCTTAATTTACTTTCCTTCACTTTGTTTATGAAGCAGCACAAAGGTTGTGGAGGAGCAACTCCACCTTGCTGCTACAATGTGTACAGCACAAGTGTTGAAGGAACAACTTCAATGTGCTGCGCTAGATATCGCTCTAGAGGCGAATGTAGGCTGATAGGGCAGCAAGAGTTCAATCCAGAACTCCTAGGGCACAAGATCTACTCCAAGATCTTAGATAAGAACAACAAGTTCCATTATAGGTAGGGGTACATAGTCTGGGTACAAAGTAGAGGTGAGGACCTCTATTTATAGGGCTTTGGGAATCCTTCACATACTTCTACTTATAGCTGGAATACTCTAGAAACATTATTTAAGGTTCACCATTCTACTCATAGCTACTCATAACTAGAAGACTCTAGAAAACAGTAGGTAGGATAAAGAAAAGAAAAGAAATACTAGACCACAACAGAAGTATCTAAAAGTAGCCAAACAGATTTGACATATGATTATATTTTCATGTTCCTCATCATTCTCCCCTGGTTGTTTGGAACTCGCCCTCGAGTTATCTTCATTGAGCGCTTCTTCTGGATGGTAGAGAGTCAAGTACGCAACATTGAAAGTGTTGGAGATACCCATATCGCTTGGAAGATCTATCACATAAGCATTATCATTTATTTTCCTCACGATAGAGAAGGGTCCACACCTTCGCTGCCTAAGTTTCCCTTTAACACCTAAAGGCAGCCTCTCTTTTCGGAGGTAGACCATCACCTTATCACCGGCTTGGAATGATTTTGGCCTCCTTTTGCAATCAGCAAGCTGGTTATATTTCTGATTTTGTGCTTCCAAAGAACCGCGAATCTCTTCAAATAACTCGGTGTAATTATCAGCAAAGGACAATGCTGATTTTGAGTTTCCCCTTGATGGTAGCTTCACCAGGTCCACCACATGTGATGGAACTTTAGTGTAGACAATGGAAAAAGGGCTCCTTCCTGTGGATCTATGCTTGGAGTTATTGTAGGAGAATTCTGCAAGAGATAAAGCCAAATCCCATTGTCCCTTTCTTTCTCCACAAATGCAACGGATCAAATTACCCAAAAACTTGTTCACCACTTCCGTTTGTCCATCTGTTTGTGGATGAGCAGTGCTAGCAAATTTCAATTCAGTGTTGAATTGCTTCCACAAAGTGAGCCAAAATGCAGCAAGAAACTTGCTATCACGGTCTGAGACAATGGACCTTGGAACTCCATGAAGTCTGATCACTTCTCGACAGAATAGGTTTGCCACATGATGAGCATCCGTTGTCTTGCGGCATGGGATGAAATGAGCCATCTTAGAGAATCTATCCACGACCACAAATACAACATCACTTCCTCGTCATGTTCTTGGCAAGCCCAAGACGAAGTCCATAGAAATGTCCTCCCATGGAGCAACAGGAACAGGCAAAGGCATGTATAACCCTGTGTTCTGGACTTGGCCTTTGCAGGTCTGACATACGGGGCACCGTTGAATGAACTTTCCAGCATCTCTCTTTAGTTGTGGCCAAAAGTAGGGAGCTTCCAGGTTAGCGATAGTCTTGTCCCGTCCAACATGACCACTAAGATCACTTGAATGGAGCTCTCTAACCAGCTTGTCACGTAGAGAACTTCTTGGAATGCACAAATGATCATTTTTGAAGAGATATCCATCTTGCATCAAATAGTCATCACCTAATGGTTGGCCCCTTGCGTGCTTTACCCAAACATGGCGAAAGTCTTCGTCACCCTCATACAACTCCTTTATTTGATCCATGCCCGGAAGTTCAGCTTCAAAAGAAGTCAAGAGGCATGCACGACGACTCAAAGCATCGGCCACTCTGTTAGTTATTCCAGATTTATGCACGATGAGATAGTTAAATCTCTCCAGATATGCTGCCCATCTCGCTAGCATGTGGTCAACATGCTTTTGATTTCTAAAATGCTTCAAGGATTGATGGTCGCTATAAACAATGAAATCTTTAGGCAGCAAATAGACTTCCCAAGTTTTCAACGCTCTAAAAACGGCGTATAATTCTTGCTGATAGGTACTCCATTTCTGTCTAGCTTCACTTAACTTCTCACTAAAGAAAGCAATGGGCTTCCTTTCTTGAGATAGGAAGCTCCAATGCCTACTCCACTTGCATCACACTCCAACTCAAAAGTCTTGTTGAAATCAGGTAGTACCAAGACAGGAGCTTGTGATAGCTTTTGTTTAATCTCATTGAAACTAGCTTCAGCTGCTTCTATCCATTGGAACTTTCCTTTCTTCAAACACTCGGTAATTGGTGCCATGATAGTGCTGAAATTCTTCACAATTTGCCTATAGAAAGTTGCAAGGCCATGAAAGCTTCTTACCTCAGAAATGGTCTTAGGAGTTGGCCATTCTCTGATTGCTTCAACCTTAGAATCATCAACATGAATGCTGTCACATGTTATGACGAATCCTAGGAAAAGAAGTTGTGTTTGTAGGAAAACACATTTCTTCAAGTTGACGTAGAGGTCATTTTCCCTTAGTACTTCTAGCACCTTCCGAATGTGATCAAAGTGTTCATCCTCATCCTTGCTATAGATCAAGATGTCATCGAAATAGACCACAACAAAGTGGGATAAGAAGGGTCTAAGGACTTGATTCATTAAGTGCATAAAGGTACTTGGTGCATTTGAGAGTCCAAATGGCATGACTAGCCATTCAAACAACTCTTCCTTTGTCTTGAAGGCGGTCTTCCATTCATCCCCTGGTCTTATACGGATTTGATGATATCCACTTCTTAAATCTAGCTTTGTGAACACTCTTGCTCCACTAAGCTGATCCAACATATCATCCAGACGGGGAATAGGGAATCTATACCTTACGGTGATCTTGTTAACGGCTCTACTGTCCGTACACATGCGCCAAGATCCATCTTTCTTAGGCGCGAGCTGGGCTGGTACAGCACATGGGCTAATACTTTCTCGAATGTGCCCCTTTTGCAGCAATTCCTCCACTTTCTCCTTCAATATATCATGCTCCTTTGGGCTCATTCCATAGTGTGGAAGATTAGGAAGACTTGCTCCCGGAATTAAGTCAATTCTATGTTGAATTCCTCTCATCGGTGGCAAGCCATGTGGCTCCCCAAGTATGTTCTGAAGTTCTGCCAATAAACCACGTACCTTTACTGGAATTTCAACAGTCAGGTGCTCTTCTCCTTTACAACAAGTGCAGCACACAAATCTGCCTCCTTCAAGTCTTCCCATAAACTCATGAGAGGTATGGGAGATAGTTAACATAGTTTTCCCCTCCTCCTTAGAGGTATTACCTTCGGTTTTGTTTGGTAAGATAATGATCTTTCTCTTGTTCCGAATGAAAGAATAAGAATTTTTCTTGCCCTTGTGTGTAGTATCCACATCAAATTGCCAAGGCCTCCCAAGAAGAACATGGCTGACATCCATGTCAACCACATCACACAACACATTTGAGCGATAATGCTTACCCAAAGAAAGTGGCAGGTTGCATTGTTTGGTGATCCTCATATTAACTCCTTTCTTGATCCATCCAATAGTGTAGGGATTTGGATGATCATGGGTTTCAAGCTCTAAATGGTCCACCAACTTCTGGGAGATAAGATTCTCGCAGCTGCAACTATCAATCACTAGTTTTCATACCTTGCCATTCACCATGCATTTGCTCTCAAATATTTTCTTCCATTCTGTGTCATCGAGTTGTGGTGTGGAACATAGGAGACGCTGGATCACACATACCACTTCTTCACCTTCTTCTTGAAAAACCTCTTGTCCGTCTACATCTTCACATTCGTATTCTTCCTCATCCCTTTCACCATCATGGATAGTCGTGTTAACAAATTTCCTTAGTGGGCAACCGCTGGATATGTGTCCCTCTTTACCACATTTATAGCACTTTGGGCCTTCATTTGCCTTACCCTTGCCTCTAGTTTGTTTCGGGATGGGCTGTTTTGTCTTTGGTGGAGTGGCCTTTTCTTCCACTCTATTAGGTTGGTTCCTAGATGAGCCTTCGGTATGAGGATATGGAGCCTTAGAGCATCTCCAGCCGTTCGCCCCCCCCAGGACGCATAAAAATTGCCCCTGGGGGCGAGCCGGCGATACAATCGGCGCTGGGGGCGGTTTCGCGCCCAGTCGTCGCCCCCAGCTCGCCGATATTGGCCCACTTTTCAGCCCCATTTTGGCGAATAAAGGGCCCATATGGGCGACAATAGGCCCATATTTGGCGTGGTTTGCCGTTGTTCGGCGTTCAATTATGCACATCAATTTTTTTATCACATATTTCATCACAGAAATATCAAATACTTTAACAAAGTAGTACAACAACAAATAGTTCAATACAAATTATATAGTTCAACAAATAAAAACTCATATTTCATCACACGTCGCGTCCGGCGTCGCCCTTGAGCCTCCATAGATGCTCTATCAGATCTTGCTGCAGTTGATGATGCACCTGTGGGTCTCGGATCTCCTGATGCATACTGAGATAGGCAGTCCAGGTTGCCGGTAGCTGGTGATCAACTTCGGCTAGAGGACCCTGCCTGTAGTATGGTTCAGTGTCAAACACTGGGTCTTCTTGCTCGCTCTCGATGATCATGTTGTGTAAGATGACACAGCAAGTCATAATCTCCCACATTTGATCTTTCGACCAGGTCTGAGCGGGGTACCGGACAACAGCAAATCGAGATTGGAGCACACCAAATGCCCACTCGACATCCTTCCTGCAAGCCTCCTGAACCTTCGCAAACCAGGCGTTCTTGCCTCCTGGCACAAGGTTTGAGATCGTCTTCACAAATGTCGACCATCTCGGATAGATGCCATCAGCTAGATAGTACCCCTTGTTGTAGTGCCGCCCATTGATCTCGAAGTTCACCGGAGGAGAATGACCTTCAACAAGCTTGGCAAAGACAGGGGAGCACGGCAGCACGTTGATGTCATTGTGAGTTCCTGGCATACCAAAGGAGTGCCAAATCCAGAGGTCCTGTGTGCCACTGCCTCAAGTACCACACTGCAACCGCCTTTGGCGCCTTTGTACATCCCCTGCCAAGCAAATGGGCAATTCTTCCATTTCCAATGCATGTAGTCGATGCTTCCAAGCATCCCAGGAAATCCTCTTGCTGCATTCTGTGCTAGGATCCGAGCAGTGTCTTCCGCATTGGGTGTTCTCAAGTATTGCGGTCCAAACACTGCCACCACTGCCCGACAGAACTTGTAGAAACACTCTATGCTGGTGGACTCGACCATGCGCCCATAGTCGTCGAGTGAATCACCGGGAGCTCCGTATGCAAGCATCCTCATCGCTGTCGTGCACTTCTGGATGGAGGTGAATCCAAGGGCGCCGGTGCAATCCATCTTGCACTTTAAGTAGTTGTCGAACTCCCGGATGGAATTCACAATCCTGAGGAAGAGCTTTCGGCTCATCCGATAACGGCGCCGAAATGTTTTCTCGCCGTGAAGTGGAGCATCGGCGAAGTAGTCGGAGTAGAGCATGCAGTAGCCTTCGAGACGATGCCGGTTCTTTGCTTTCACCCGCCCCGGCGCCGAGCCACCTCGCCGCGGCTTTTCATTGCTCGCCAGCAGCTGGGCGAGGGCGGCGAGCACCATGAGATGCTCTTCTTCCTGGACGTCGGCCTCGGCTTCCTCCTCCAGCAGCGCGGCGAGCGCTTCCTCGTCATCCGAGTCCATCGCCGAGGCAGGCAAATCGCCGAACACCTTGCGCTCGGCGGGCGTGTACCCGCCGCTAAACTGCCCCTCCGCGGTCGGAAACGGCGGCCGGAAACGCCCAACTGCTGTTGGAGGGGCTGCCGCGGCGAAGCTTTGCTATTTTTCCGGCATGGAATGGCTATCTAGTGGTGAAAGGCGGCGGGCGACGCCGAGCTACTGGCGGCCGAGGGCGGGGGGTGGGAGGCGAGTCGGGGAAGAAAACCTTGACTTTTCCCCTGACGGCGTTGGCCAGCCGCGCTTTTCCCTTGCGCCGGAGCCCCCAACTGCCCCCCAGTGCGCCGGGTTCGGCCTGTGACCGCCGGGTGGAAAAAAAGGCCGAACCGGCGTTTTTCGGCGTCCTGGGGGCGCGACTGGGGCGTTTTTTTGGCGCCAGCGCCGAAAAAGTGGCCTGGGGGGGCTGTTGGGGGCGCGGCTGGAGATGCTCTTAGTTGTCTTTCTCATCCTCACAAACCTCTCAAGCAGCACAAAGGTTGTGGAGGAGCAACTCCACCTTGCTGCTACAATGTGTACAGCACAAGTGTTGAAGGAACAGCTTCAACATAATTTGGCCTTCTTGAAGCACGTTGAACAACATGTTGTTGTGGCGGTCTTGCTCCAAGATTACCTCTCCTTCTTCCTTGATGAACATCTTCCTCTTCTTTAGATGAATCTCCTTCATTGGTAGCAGGGGGGACACCCTTTCTTATCATCTCAACCAGCTGGTCAAATCTCCTACTAAGATCTTCACGCAGCTCTTTGATTTGTTGTTCAGCAGCATCCATCCTCTTCTCCAATTGCTCCATTGCTTGCTGCAACTTGCTCTCGAAGAGGACAGCAAGAACGATTATGGGTCAACGAGGCTCTGATACCACCTGAAGCAGCATAAAGGTTGTGGAGGAGCAACTCCACCTTGCTGCTACAATGTGTACAACACAAGTGTTGAAGGAACAACTTCAACGTGCTGCGCTAGATATCGCTCTAGAGGCGAATGTAGGCTGATAGGGCAGCGAGAGTTCAATCCAGAACTCCTAGGGCACAAGATCTACTCCAAGATCTTAGATAAGAACAACAAGTTCTATTATAGGTAGGGGTACATAGTCTGGGTACAAAGTAGAGGTGAGGACCTCTATTTATAGGGCTTTGGGAAGCCTTCACATACTTTTACTTATAGCTGGAATACTCTAGAAACATTATTTAAGGTTCACCATTCTACTCATAGCTACTCACAACTAGAAGACTCTAGAAAACAGTAGGTAGGATAAAGAAAAGAAAAGAAATACTAGACCACAACAGAAGTATCTAGAAGTAGCCAAACAGATTTGACATATGATTATATTTTTATGTTCCTCATCTATTGTTCCTCATCAGTTTACCTGTAATCTCTTCTTTTTGGGTTCTCACAGTTTGCTGTTGGGTTTCATCTCTAGGGTTACGTGGGGTATCCACTATAGCAGGCGTAAGCCCCAGCCTGTAGCAGGATAGGCTACGGCCAAGTAGGAGCAGCAGTACGGGTTACTTCCTTGCAGGATTGATTCCCTGATGGGAGGTATCAATTTGTAGTAGGAAGGTCTTTAGGAAGAGAAATAGAAGTTGGACTCTGAGAGGAGGCCTGTACGAGGAAACCCAAGCAATCAATAAAGTCAAGTCTTTTTCCCCAAGCTATTCTTTTCCTCCTCTGTTACCCCCTCAACACCGGCAAGACACCTGCCCGGTGGATTTTCATCGGTCCTCAGGCACCTTCAGACCATGGCTATGCGCTCCAACCCACGATCCTAACACCTAGCCTAACCCAACTTGCTTGGGACAAAAGGCTTCATTGTTGTTGTTGTTGTTGGTGGTGGTGGTGTTGTGACATCTGTTAATAACAGTATGGTAAATAGTTCTCTGTTATGTGGCTCGAATTACCTTTTAATCAAATGTGCAACTTTGAAATGGTTATGATTGCCACATATACTTGAAGTTCGATAATACATTTGTTTCCGGCAGCTGAAGCAGTAGAGTAATTTTTCTTTCCATTCTTTTGCAGTTTGCCTTCCAGTCTTATAGTGCCGACGATGATGACTATGAAGGTCATAATTACAGTCTGACTGGGCAGCTTTCTGCCGTCCGTATTGTCTTTCTTTATCGGTTTGTCCAGGAGGTATACATCACTAAGCCAAGTTGGATTATCTGATCTTCCATGATATGTATTTTTTGAAGTGCTTTTTTGTTTTGCAGTTTACTTCTTACTTCATGGAGCTTGCTACCCCTCACACTGAAGAAGCAATTAAGTTTATGGATAAAGTTGGAGGTTTTGAGTGGTTGATTCAGAAATATGAAATGGATGGTTCTTCTGCCATAAAGCTGGATCTTTCACTTGATACACCCATTATCATTGTCCCGAAGAATTCCCAGAGTGAAGAGTATGTCCATGCTTTACGTTCTTCAGTTTAATAATTCATTAGGACTGTTTCCATTAATTAATCTAATAGTCTAAAATAACTATGGCATACCACACTTGTGGGACAAAATTTTGGCAAACAGAAATGATGAGTCGTCGAGATAGCGACCTGTGAATTAGTCTAGACAGCTAGGATTAGTCGTGGTTAATCGTTGACTACCATCATGTACCATGCGTTACAAATATTATCCTAGATACGAATATAGCACACACAAAATGCGTCAAGGGGTCGCATGTACCATGAGTAAGGCAATGTTGACAAATAAAACAAAGGAGTTTAAACATATGAACCATCAGCCATGCCCATTAGCCATGAATGAATACTGAACAAGTCAACACATCATGTGTCACACAATGTTACAACAAATAGTTAAGTGGCATCAGCCTAAGTGCATAACAAATAAGTACCTGACGGCATTATTCCCTAAGAAAAGTTCCTAAGGACATTATCAAAAGCAACAAAAGGCTGCACAATCCAGAAGTTTTCTCCAGTCCCCATTATTTCGCATCACATCCTTCGGCCTCGAGTCAAACATCTGGTTGCTCATCCAATCAAAATTCACCGGCTTCATGGCTTTGTCCAGCATCATTTTGTGTTTCTCCTCCTTTGTCGTCGTCGCTATCAATGTCCCAGTTGTCCATCTCATCTTTGCCCTCACCCATGATATCTTACTAGAAGGGTTAGGCGCGCTTCGCTGCACTGTTGGTGTTGTTGTGATTTCATAGTTTTTGTTTGTTATTTGGTTTGGCGCGTTGGGAAGATGATGGTGTTTTTTTTTATAATGCGGTGTCTTGGTGGGCTTTCTTGGCAGTGTGATTATGTGTTATCTGCTAACCAACCCATACTTGTGCGGTGAAGTTTCTTTACGCTGGTGGCCGCATGTATCATATTGGTGCTGCATTGTCACATGTTGGCGCCTTTTCTCGTGGTAGTGCGAGGGTGCACAGGATTGATATGTTTTTTATAGGCTGCCTCTGCCGATTACTTCAACAAATCGTTTACCTGGTCAAAATCGTTAATCAAATCCAAAATTGAACACCTTAATTAATGGTGAACTAAATCCAAAATTGAACACCTCAATTGAATGGGAGGGATCCAAACATAGTGAATTAGAAGATTTTGCTACTACTCAACCTCTTCTTCAACAACTGTCTCCATCCTCTTCCTAAAACAAGTGATATGAGGGCCTATGGGTCTACTAGTATCACCACGAGCAGTCCTTGGGAAGTTCCGCCCTCTTAGGCGTCATTTGGTTTCACGGGATCCTGCCCGCTATTTCCCTGGTTAAGAACCCCACATGGAAAGTTAGTCTCGATTTTCCTGCCATAGCATTAGTTCATGCCCCGATCGATCCAATATCTCCGGGTTTCCCTCCCACGTCTCCCCACATCAGGAGAATTGTCCCCAGCCGCCGTTTGCGTTCTCTTCGCCTCCCACTTACGAAATCCGTAGGCTATGGCCCGACCTCCTCTGCCTTGGCCTTCCTGTTGGCAGTCTCCTCAACAACAACACCCGCTTCGTCTCCTTCCAATCACGAGCAGCGGCCTCCCCTCCCTTGGGTGTTGCCAAAGAACCAAATGGAAAGGAGATCATCCCCATGGGAGAAGGGGATCCCCTGTGTCCGTGAAAATCCCCCACAGGGATTTGTTACCCTGGGTAGTCCTCCCCTTGCAACCAAACAAAGCCTTAGTGTTTCCGTAGCACCCATTTCTGAATAAACATCACCCCAAGTTAATTCATCACCATCATCGTCTAGGTGAACAGGTTCGGCATGAGCAAACCCATTCATTTTCCCACTGAAATTCCTCAAGGATTAGTAGCTCCTGAAATCTTGTTTTCATTCTCTCTTTGTATGGAATATACATGCTTATTCAGTTTCTTGTGCTCCAAATGATTTGTGGTATGGATCTGCAAGCACAAGTTTCATTAAGCAATGAAATGGCAGCTGCAATTAACATATGAAATGTACTCCAATTGCGCTCGCAGCCACCCGATGACGAACAACAAAGAGTCATGATTCTCTTTGCCAACGATTGGAGCTCGAAAGCAAGTCCACCATATGCATCCCACCAAGAAATTACAAAAATATCATGCATATGAAATCAAAGTTTAGACATTGCTCAAACTGATAAAAAATAAATTAATTATGCTTATATAAATCGTTGTGCTCCTCACTGCTGAAGAGACTTCTTATTTTCTTCTTACCCTTCGAGAAATCGGGAGAACACCAAAACTACTAGCGAAAAGCACTTTCACCTGGCTAGCACTTAGCAAGGTTAGTTTAGTTTGCTTGGAAGGGGAGCACATTCTTATTATGAGAAGGGGTCATTCGAGCCTATGGAAATAGGATACTCTGTTTACATAGAAATCCCTACGTCCTTACATTCTATTTAGGATTAGGAATAGGTGTAATCAGACCTGCTTTTGACATATCTATCCTATTCTTATTTGGGTACCATATGCACCTCTTTGGGCTTCTATTGTTCCTTTTATCTCGGTCTTTGATTGCCATTTTCTTTGAGAAGCAGCCTTCAACTCTCTCATTGTCGCAATGCTTATCTTGCTCTGGTGTTCATTCCTACCATCTTCTGTACCACATCATTGAAGATTGACCGCAAGTGTTGCAGCAAGCTTTTCTGTTTGTCTCTTTGATGTGATTTTTTCTTTTGCTTGGATTCAAGATCGATGATGCCCCATACAACATCTGCTCCATCTGTTGGTCCCATCTCTTTTCAACAGTATTTAGCACCTCTTTTTGTAAAGCAGGTTTCCCTTGCAAAGCTTCTTTACCATCAGCAATCCTTAGAGCAATAAATAGTGGTTGTGAAGCTCTCATGCAATTCTCCACTAAAGTCTAAAAGGGCAGGGAAAGCACAGTTTTTTCACTCTTCCCCGATGGAGTTGGCTTGAATCTGTTAACAAAGACAGCTTCAAAGTAAGCAACGATGTTGCAAAACGAGCAACTGCAAGCCTCATAAGATCACCACCATTGGTCTTCTTACTCATCAAATCAAGAATTCTTCACTGAAACTCCGGTATCTTCCTAACATCCACCAGCATGAGATCCAAGCAGTGGGCAGCACAAGGAGTCCCGAAAATATGAGGAGCCCTGCACCAATCTGTTCCAGAAGAGTCAGTAACACGACCTGCAGAACCTCATGGAAGATCTAGTAGCCGCAAGCAGATGCTGAAGTCCTGCAGCTGAAGAGGTCGGCTCAATGTGACTGTCCTTGCCGCATTAGGTGCAATGAGGACGAGGGCGGCTTGCACCTTGTGGAAGCCAGTAGAAGAGACGGAGCACTAAAGCGGGAACCATCCGGTGCGACAACGGTGTAGCAGGTGAACGGGCAATGATCACTGAGGGCACCTCCAACATACCTGGAGGCAGGCGGAGCGGCGGTGGTGTGACCTGGAGGTAGCCTAGGCATCGATCTGCCGGCGGCGGCGGCGACACACCCTAGGAGGCGGCAACGGCGGCCTGAGATGGTGGAGCTTCGAGGAGGAGAGGTGGCTTCGATCTAAGAGGCTTGGACTAGGAGCACGGTGCCCAGATGGGATTGTGACGGGAACTTCAATCTGGACACGGGCTTCGAGTTTGATGAGGTCGCGCTGTGGGCGGATGTGGAGATCGGCTCAGTCCAAGCGAGGAGGTTGCAATCAGGGGTTGGGAAAGCAGAAAATCGGGCAAAATAGACAAAACGAAACCGAGGTCGATCGAGAGAGGTGAGACTGGAAAATTTCCGCCATGGGAAAAATCCCCTAAGGGCCTCTTTGATTCACAGGATTCTCAAAATGCAGGAATAGAGTGTCATATTCCTCTTGTATCCTACAGGATTACAAAACTACAGGAATTTGGCTGGAAGAGTGTTTGATAGCACAGGAAAAACAAAGGAATTCTACCATGAGGTTTGAGTGGATGGAAAATTTCCTCCAAAATTTTGTACAAATGAATCCTATGGAAAAATTCCTAAGGGTTCCAATCCTGTGAATCAAACAGGTACTGTAGGAAAAAATCGTAAGGATCCAGATCCTACAGGATTACAAAACTACAGGAATTTGGCTGGAAGAGTGTTTGATAGCACAGGAAAAACAAAGGAATTCTACCATGAGGTTTGAGTGGATGGAAATTTTCCTCCAAAATGTAGTACAAGTGAATCCTATGGAAAAACTCCTAAGGGTTCCAATCCTGTGAATCAAACAGGCACTGTAGGAAAAAATCCCAAGGATCCAGATCCTCCGAAACCTTGGCTCATGATACCATACTAGAGCAACTTCACTGTATTGCACAGCCCAAGGGGCAAATATATAGGACAAGAGACTTGGAGTACAAGTAAGGAAATCTAGACTAATACGAATACTTACGGATACTCCTTAACAGCGTTAACGGCATTATGATGCAAGAAAGCATGCTATTTATCTCCACTGTAAGGAGCAATTTTACTGTTTTGAATAGCACAACGGGGCAAATATATAGTACAAGAGACTTGAAGTACTCCTTAATAACAATAACGGCATTATGATACAAGAAAGCATAACATTTATCTTCACATCTTTCTGTAGCTATATACAACTGGATTTGGGGCAACTGAAAGTTAAAAATGATTTTAGTTGGCACGGAGGTGAAGAGAGTGACCCATCTGCTGTGCGTCTTGATGTTCTCCATGCTGAGGTATTTATTGGACTCAAACTAAATTGTTTAGTTTCCTCACCTAGGTTATTTATTCTCCTGCTTCAATAACATGCAAATAGATAAATGGAATCAACATGGCGGTTGGAGTCAATGGCACTCTCGGGAAGTGTATGATTCGAGAGGGTCATGGCATCAATGTAGGAGTGCGGCGTAGTCTGAGGGATGTTTTCCGAAAGGTCCCAATGCTCTCCATGAAAGTTCAGGTGATTAATTTGTTTTTCGTATAAAGTTTGGCTTGTTATCTCTTGCTTATTTGATCGCCATAGTTTTGTACTTTAGATCTGACATCTTGTTTTCTGGCCTGATTTTTATAGTGCAATCCTATTTGACACTGTATGCATGCTCTTGCTCTATTTATTTGTGCTCTTCACTCAATACTTGAAAAGTTAAACTAAAGCTCAAAGATAGTTCAGATGCTGAGTTTCCATCTCCAGAATACTTTTGTTATCTGTTGGATGCCAAAGTGACAATGATAAAGAAGGTACCAGAAGGTACCGGCAGCAATGGTTACTTGCTCAGCTTTATGTTGGCAGATGCATCAATGGAGAATATTTTATGAACTGTCCACCCCTATGTGGTTATAGCTGAAATCCAATATGTTTTTGTAATTCTATGTTCTTTTTTCTGCAGATAGGATTACTGCATGCTGTTATGTCGGATAAAGAATACAACGTCATCACAAGTTGTATTTCGACAAATCTATCGGAGACACCCAATCTTCCCCCCAGTTTCCGTGAAAACGTAAACCGGACAAAAGAGTCAATACGCCTACTTGCGGATAAAGTTAACCTTAATAACCATTTGATGCTTTCACGTACTGTTGTCATCATGACTGTGAATGTCCACTATGCTTTGCTAGAACTTTGCAATGGTCCAGATGCCGAGTCACCCCTCGCGGAACTTGCTGTGAGTATCCTTTAAGAGTTACGCGACTTGTCTTGTAGGGGAAAGAATCAATGAGATTGTTTATCACTGGTCCTGTAAATATTTCATATTATGTGTCCCGCACATTTTTAATGCCTGTTCAAGCTTTTATGCAATGTATTTTTTAACCCTGATAGCATGTTGGTTACTGTCATACATTTCTTTTTCTGCAGCTAGAAGGTTTATGGGTTTCTTACAGGACAACTTCACTGTTTGAGATGGATCTATATTTGTCTATACTTAAACTTTCGATTCGTGATATCCGCCCAGATACAAAGTCTGAGATGCGCTTGATGCTTGGATCTTATTCAGAGACTTCTAAGCTGAACACACCAGACCCTTCATCAGATGGGGGGGTTTCTAACCTAACCATGCTGATACTAGATTATCGATGGCGTTCTTCCTTCAAATCGTTTGTTATAAGAGTCCAACAGCCTCGCATACTTGTTGTCCTGGATTTTCTGCTTCCAGTAGTTGAGTATTTTGTGCCTTCCATAGGTACAATAACAGGCAGAGAGGAAAGTCTGGACCCAAAAAATGACCCTCTTATGACCTCAAATGACATTGTACTTTGTGGGCCTGTTTTCTTACAGAGAGAGAATGTTATTCAACTCTCTCCTGAGAGGCAACTAATAGTTGATGGTTGCGATATTGATGAGTTTACTTATGATGGCTGTGGAGGCACCGTATCATTATGTGAAGAGCTTGACAAGAAGGGGCAGTTACACTCTGAGACTATAATCATTGTTGGGCGGGGTAAAAAGCTAAGATTCAAAAATGTCAAAATTGAGGTGCATGCTCAGTGAACTTGTGATTTGCTTAATTTTCTTCCTTTAACATAACTCTTATGGTTTTGAATGATGTCCTAATTTTTGACTCATACCATTGCTATGTACCCTAACTTCATACTTTTTTGTATGTATACAAGAATGGTGCATTACTGAGGAAGTGTGTTTACTTGAACACTGGAAGCAGCTATTCAATCTCTGCTGAAGATGGTGTTGAGGTTTCAGTGTTGGAAACTTCTTTTAATAACGATGAAGACAATCGTTTCCAAAGTGAAGAATACAATAGACAATTCAATGCACTTCAGCCTGCTGCTGGTTCACCTTCAAACCAAATGTTGAATTTTACATTTGAAGCGCAGGTATGAGTACACTGACTTTAGAAGTTATATCAATTCCCTGGCAAACATGCACCATTGTGCATTCAATTGGGTCCGTCTGTTAGTTAAATGCTACTTTAAGTCTTATACTTTTGGATTTGCTATTAACCGTTAGCCGTTTTTGTGCATACCACTGAGACTCTTTAGCAATCCATATGCTGGTATCTCAAAAGTGATAGACGTACGTGTATCAGTGGCAGTCTGAAGAGCTGCATGCTAAAAGCAATCCCATTTCTAGAAGTTCTGGTTACAGTTAGATGGTTTAAGAGGTTTGGTAATGGCCCACGCTAGAGGCCGATCCTGGAGCAACAGTGCTTCTCGTCCTGGAGCAACAGGTACATTAGTTTTGTTTGCCGGATGTTCGCTCCCAGGGAACTCGTCTTCCATCTGGATCTTGCTAGATGGCAGGTTGCTTCCTCCAGAGAATGAGTGTGGAAGAAATTGGAGCACTGCTATTTGGTAATAGAGCATGAGGTGAAGGCAGGGTTTCTAGGCATGGCAGGCACACGTGACCAGTCTTGACCGTGAATTCCTTGGCTACTAGCCCCAGACTTGGCGCATGATGAGGCTTCCTGTGCAGGACGTTGCAGGATGCTGGTCATCAAGTGAATGTTGGTGGCCATGGCACTGCAAAATCTCAATTACAATTTGAAGTGCTATCTGTACTTAATCTTTTATTCCCTCTTGAATACACATGAGATCTGTGTATCATTGCATTACTGACAGTTTAAACCTACAACCATACACACCAGCGACAGCAAGGTGAGACTTCGACCAAAGCAAATAAACTACTAGACAGCCTTGGTAGACAGTAGCCTCAAGCGCGCTAATCTCCTAGCTGCTGCCAAAATTCAGAGATGTCCTTCCTCCAGTATTTGCTTAAGGATCAGCTGCACATTAGGTTAGTCTCCATTGAGTACACAATCATTCCTATGTTACCACATCATCCAAGTACCCATCATGATCAAATTGTGTTAGTATTAATCCGAGGCGCATAGTAGATCATCCGAGGACCAAGCAATCACACGAGCACGGCACCGAGATTTGTTAACGAGGTTCACCATGGTGGCTACATCCCTGGGTCCTGACTATGGGCGCTCCTCTCCATGACACCGCTACAATACCGCACCCCGGCCGCCCGGGCCCCAGCACACGACGCCGGCTCCCCTGCGTGTGTGTGCTATTATGTTGGCATAGGTTACATCTTGTGTCTACCTTCTCATTATATAAGAGTCCTAAGATACAGGTGTCCTATTCGAACATGTCTTTGTACCCTATGTACACAAAGTCCAAATTCAAATCCAATTGTAACCTACCTTGTACAAATATTCAACACAATTTTAACAAACTCCACCTTGACGAATATTCTTCATCACCTTGGGTTCATCCATGCGTCGAACCTCCGTGTACATTGGACTTGAGATTATATCATGCTCAGGTCACTACGCTCTCCTGAATCCACCTGTTCTCCACCAAGCACTTAATCTTTCACATTTACATATTTGCTTCATAAAGCTCTCAAGCTTCCTAATCATCAAATTGTTTTTCCTTAAACCATTAACAGGAATAACAACATGTATTCCTATCTTGAAACAGGCTTCACCCCGCTTTATAGATTACAGGTCCAAGTGCAGGAAAAGTAAAGATAACTGCTGGGGCAACAGCACAAACATGCCCTAAAAGAAAAGAAGAAAAAACCCACCAAGTGTCCGGTAGATCAGTGACTATGAGGCATAGGAAGAAGTTGTCCTCTCAGTCATCGCGTCCAACATGCCGCCAAGCCGGTCCCGGTCCCACTGTCTAGAGAGTGGGTGCCAGTGCTGCAGAAAGGCTAGAAATTTGAAAATAGAATCAGTGGCCCGCCGTAAGAAAACACACTCAACATGGTACATGGTACATATATGCATGAAACCCCTCATCCAACATGGTAATACGAAATGGTATAATAAGCCTAATATATATCTAACGTCCACCAACTGTCATGTTCAGGAGATGCATCTTCGACCAGAGGTCCAGGATTCAGTGTGTGCACATTTTCTTTAACTCATAACAGTGGTAGTTTGCCAGTGATCTATTGAGTTGGGGGCATACAGATTCCTTGTGGTATGATTTCTTGATGGTGCACATTTTTATTTGGGAATGTGCAGGTTGTCTCGCCAGAATTTACTTTTTATGACAGTTCAAAGTTAACAATGGATGATTCCTTGCACATCGAGAAGCTTCTTCGTGCCAAGATGGATTTCAGTTTCATGTTTGTCTTTTCTCTCTAGTTCCACTACTAAACCATTTTTTTCGTTTATGTCACTGTAGACCTACTAGTTTGTCTCCTTACTGATATAAACTCTTACATGTAAACAGGTATGCTTCAAAAGAAAAAGACATATGGGCTCGATCGGTCGTTAAAGACCTGACAATAGAAGCTGGTTCCGGTCTTCTTGTTCTTGAGCCAGTAGATTTTTCCTGGAAATATACTTCAGTCAGTGAAAAGACAAACATAATATTGACATCTTCAGAAATATGCATCCATCTTTCTCTCGGTGTTGCTTCTCTCATGCTCAAACTGCAAAATCAGACCCTTGCAGCTTTGCAGTTTGGCAATATTAACCCACTGGTCTCTTGCACCAACTTTAAGCGAGTTTGGGCGTCACCAGAAGGTACTTGTGTGTTAGTTCATTTAGTTTTTGTTGCAAGACACATTAGTGTTTTTTTTTGTTTCTTTTTGTTCAACTGGTTACACCCCCTGTTAATTTAATTGATCAATCATATATTGTAGGTGATCTACCTGGTTACAATCTCACCTTCTGGAGGCCACAAACTCCTTCGAATTATGTTATTTTGGGTGATTGTGTGTCCTCAAGGTAATTTTCCCTCTGAGAACTGCCACCTGGTGACAATATTTTTCTGTTGTGAAGTATGCGCTGGGTATTAGTAGCACTGTACCAGCAACTTTGATAGTCATATCAGTCTGTGCGCTCAGTGACCCAGATAAACACTAGGATTGGCATGCGACTGAATGCAGCTACTTTCTAGAGTTCTTGCTTGTCCAACAATCGGCTATATCTGGATTGGTAGTACATCCAGAATCAGTGCCATTCAGATCATTCTTCCGCTGTGAAATGTAGGTCTGATGCAGAGTATCATGCCATTGGTCTGAAATAGAGCCACCGCACAGTCCGGCAGTGCATTCTTTGGCGCAAGAACAGACAAGTCTGGTTGGTCCAGAAGGTTTCGTTCGAGGCACAGGCGCCGATCGGCCAGTCTGGTCGGTCGGACCAGATAGTCTTGTCGGCCCAGAAGGTCGAGGCCGACATACAGGCACTCACGGGACTGTTCGGTAGTGCAAATTTTGCCCTGCTCCTCCTCCTTCTCTTCTTTGAATCTCTGCTCCTCGCTTGGGACTTGGCCTGCCTTCCTTTCTTCTCCATGGTGCATGCCTTCGTACCTAACCATGCATATCATTTCGGCTTGAGGTAGTAGCCATGTCTCATCCAAATGAATCAGGAGTTCAAGTAGGAGTGAAGTCACCTCGGTTTCAATGGCATGTTGTCATACCCGTGCATGTAGCTGCACCAGGCTTAGTTGTCATGGGCTGTGGCCCAATTGGTCTTGGGCGTGTGCTGGCGCTGGAGATGATAAAAGAATCAGCGACACCAGAAGGGAGGCATCAATCAGAACAGAACAGGCCCACTTCTTCTTCCTCGGCTCACTCCTCCCCCTCGTGGCCAGACGAGTATATCTCCCCCATGTATCCTCTCTTGCTCTTCTATCCTTGATCTATGCTTCTCCCATCCTTTAGTTATCTTCTCTGGATTATATCCCCTCAGTGATCCTAGGTTTGATGAATTTGATTCATACACCCGGGACACTTGTATCAACCTATTTGTGCTGTTCGGTATCAATTTGTTACGTCCCGACTCAGGGTTGTGACAAACGTGCGCGAGATCTTGTAACCGGTCCACTTGGAGCTTGAGGGCTTTGGATCCATGGCGGTACCCATGGGGTGCTCCGCATCAAATTTCCATCTTGAAGTTATTCTTGTCATCGAGCTACTCCAGACTAGATTCCTGTGAGGGGGCCTCTTATGAACACATTGCTTCTTAGGATCACTTGCACTTGGCAACTTGAGCACATTTGCTAACTCTTTTTTTTTGAAGTGTATTAGTTCATGTTGGTCATCCAAGATAATGTCTTCAAAGATTGTCCTCAAGCTGAGTGTGGCAACGAATTGATGGATGAGTTAATCATTCCAGTCTTGTTGCATATGCTCATGAGGTGATAATTCCAACCATGTAGCAATCCACATGAAGTGAATTCCTCAATGGATTGGCACTACTAGCGCCCTTCATCTCTGTTAGATCCGAGCCAAGTCTTATGCTCACCACAAGCTGGCGTAGCCCCTACCACATGACCTTTTGTAGTACGAGCGTGCCCTATCTGAAAGTTCTAGGCTTGTAGTGACTAATCACGCAATTTTGAAACCAAATATGGGCTTTGAAGTGCAGTTCTTGAAGATTTGTACGAATAAATGTGAAATTGGATAGATGGATTACTCATTGACCAGAGGAATTGAATGGAGGAGGTCAGTTTCCTTGCTCGCCCTAACTTGGCGGAGCAATTGTGACGGGGGCGACCGATGGAGAAGAATGCCGGTTCCAGCGAGGATTCCAACGAGGCGATGGGCCAGAAAGGAGCATGGAGAGGGTCGAAATCTACGACAGGGGCGAAAGAGCTTGAGCAGTATGGGCATGAAGGAGTGTGGGATTAAACCCTAAACTAGTGTACGGGTAGCTAAATGAGTTTAGTTCACGCTATGTCCGGTAGCACAAAGTAACTTCAGTGCTGAAGTACTAGGCAAAGACTTGGCGAAAATTTCACTGAGTCGTTGGGCACTTCTAGGGCTGACGTCACCCAGTGAGATAGGAGTTTTAGATTCGAATCCGTGCTTTATCACATTCGTAATCCGGTAGTTCTTGATATGAGTTTTAGATTTGAATTTCCGTGCTTTATCAAATTCCAAATTTGTAATCCGGTAGTTCCTGGTAGGAATGCTATGTACTTCCTCTGTAAAGAAATATAAAAGTGTTTAGAACAGTAGTTCTCAGTGCAACAAAGATATTCAAATTTTCAACTTCTTTTGGTAGTTCCGTGATAAATATTGCGAGTCGAGCTGTCGGGGTATTAACTTGTGGATTAACCAAGATTAGTTAGGATTGGTTGCGACTGATTGTTAGCTAATGGTTGACTACAATGTGTTATAAATACTATACTACTCCCTCTGTTCCTAAATATTTGTCTTTTTAGATATTTCAAATGGACTACCACATACGGATGTATATAGACATATTTTAGAGTGTAAATTCACTCATTTTGCTCCGTATGTAGTCACTTGTTGAAATCTCTAGAAAGACAAATATTTAGCAACGGAGGGAGTAGACACTAATATAACAATACCTGCTGCCATACATGACCATTTACCCCTTACAGCAAGTGGCCTTGGCCTTCACGTCCCCACGAAGCAATGGCGCCAACAACCTGAAAGACAAAGCGGCAAAGGAAGACAATGTTGACAAATAAAAAAAGAATTTCAGCATATCATCAGCGATGAATGAATACAAAACAATCGCATCATCCAAGTGCAACATTACAACATATAATTAATTAGAATAAATGCATCACACAAACGGCAACATTCCAACATATAATTAAGTGGTCTTGGGGCAAGTGCATATACACTTCAACACCCCCTCTCACATGTGACATGGGAAGTCAACACATGAACAGTCTCGTTGCGCTCCCTGGTCGCTCCGCCCGTAGGCTTAGCGTGCTTCACTCGTGTTGCTCTGCCTCGTCCGTCAGCTTGCCACTCCGCCCCGCCAGCTCCGGCACCGCTAGGCCGCTGCTCGCCCGCCCTTCTTCTCAGCCAACCGCCTCCACGATCTGGTGTCAGGGCCGCGTGCTGCTGCTCTGGGCATTGACTTGGTGTGGAATGGTTGTAGATTGGCGCCTCTGTTCTTTTTCTTTTTGGGCTTCGGCTACTATTTTGGGCGTTGAGTACTCTTGGGTTTTCGACTGATAGCTTCCCACATGCCCAAGTCTTATGTAAATATTACGCCCCATGGGCTATGCAATAGAGATAAGTTGCATCCATAACAACAACAACAAAGCCGTAAGATCTCGAAACCTAGTCATGGGTGTTAGGAAATATGCAACTTGTATTCCCATCAGGAACATAGTAAGAAGTGGTAAGATTCTCGACTAGCAACAGAAAGAGGAGTACCATCAACAGTGAGTACATGGACAGGAAAATCAAGTGATCTAAGAGAGGACAAATTGGATGAATGAGAAGACATGTGAAAAGAAGCTCTGGAGTCCAGAACCCATAAGGATGTACCCTGACTGTGTGGAGGGTGGTTGCTTAATGCGGGAAGTATCAGTTACAGAACCAGCTGTACCCGTCGAAGAAGAGCCTGAAGCGGCAAGCAGACGCTTAAGTATCAGAATATCTTGCTCAGTCCAGGTGGAGGCTGAAGATGTCGAAGTAGAAGTCCCCGAAGCTGATCTCCGCCGCCTTACGCATGTGTCGCTTCTTCTGGAAGCACTGATACTCAACATGACCATCCTGTTTACAGTAGTCACAGTGAGGACGAGAGCGACCCTGACTGCCAGTAGGAGTGGGCAAGAGCGACGGAGCACTTGAGTGGGGAGTAGTCGGTGCAGCATGCGGTACAGCAGAAGCTCGAGTAGCAAGCACATAGGGAACCTCGAGTAAACCAGCACCACGTAAGCGAGTCTCCTCAGCACGAATCTCAGAAAGCGCCTCCATGAGAGAAATACGGCCACGAGCAAACAACTGAGCGCGCCTGGGCTCAAACTCCTTGCGGAGCCGAGACAAGAACTCGTAGACACGATGGAACTCCAAATCAGCCTGCACAGCCTGGCAACATTGGCAAGTACGACAACGAGCAATGCGGAGAGAATCAAGCTAACGCCAGAGAGCAGAACTCTGTGCATAGAAATCATCAACAGTGGAGTCACTCTGCTGAAGAGCATGCTCCTGGCAAACCATAGACAAGTATAAGGCATCACCAGAAGGCTGATAACGCTGGGTCCACATCTCAAATACAGTAGGGAGGCCCAGGAGCTCAGAGGCAAACTAAGGCAGAACACTAGCACTGAGAACAGCGGCGGCATGAGCATCATCATCAAGCCACCGAGTGTAAGTAGACAGAGCCTCATGATAAGTGTGAAGAGCGTCCTCATAAACCAAACCCTGCTCATCATAAGCACGAACAACAGCGTCATCAGCAAGCTTAGCCGCATCCTTCGCAGCCTGATTAGCATCTGCAGCAAGAACCGATGGCGTCGGCGGAGTAGGGGCCACAAGAGGAACTGGGCGTCGTGGACAGGCGACCTCGCGAGAAAGAACGCCCCAGAGACGAATGCCACGCATATGAATGCGCATGAAGCCGACGAACTCGATGTAGTTGGTACCATCAAAGATCACCAAACGACGAGGAACTGCAACGTAGCCTGGCGATGTAGACATTGTGCCCTTCCTTTTTTTAAAGCACCAACAAGCACTGACGCGAGTACCAGAGGATCCCAACGAGAACCGCAGAGAGCCGGCGCTAGCAACAGGAGACGGCTACAGAAAACCAGCGGTAGCGGCGATGAAAAGCAGCACGCACTCGGGAGACACCAACAGATCGGGGCAAGCCCGTTTGACCAGGACAGGACGAGCACGCATGCGGATGGAAATGCTCCTGCATTCGTGCTTGGCTCGATCGAAAGAACGGCGGGAGGGTAGCTGTCTGCGCGATCTGAGCGGGACGGCAGCGGTCTTCGCGATCGGGATGGGCGGATGGATTGATCCTTGGAAGGAGCAGGCTGAGCGTTGACCTACAGGAGATTGGAGCGGACGTGGAGAGTCGGCGGCAAGAGATAAACAACGGTGGCTACAGAGGAGAGTGGCGACGCGGGTTGGATCAATAGCATGAGTTACAGCGTGCAAAAAATTAACCTAGCTCTAATACCATGTTAGGAAATATGCAACTTGTATTCCCATGGGGCCATAGGCAAGTATATATACATGTACAGTTGCAGGAAATATGCAGAAACCCCCTTATACAATGGGGTAAATACAAAAGGCTACATGGCTATATATATAGTACTCTAACAATGGGCACGTGAGAAGGCCATGGCTAGTTCTTTGATGATATTTCAGTCCTTCAAGTCTCTTTATGGAACCCTCCCATATCAAGTTTGGCCTACCCCAGGCCTCTCTTGACATTATCAGCATGCCTTAATCTTCCACTATGAAGCCTTCCGTTGTATATGTCCAAACCATCTCAGATGATGTTAGACAAGCTTCTTTTCAATTGATGCTACCTCAACTCTATTATATCATCATTCTGGACCCGTTCCTTTCTTGTGTGGCCGCATATCCATCTCAGCATGTGCATTATGTGTCGCACATCACAGGTCGAATAGCCTCCTATAGAGCCTGCCTTTTAGCTTTTGTGACACTCTTGTCACAGAGGACGCCAAAGCTTGATGCTAGTTTATCCATATGGCTTCGATTCATGGCTCACATCTTCATCAATATCACCATCCTTCTGCAACATAGACCCTAAATGTTGAAAGGTGTCCTTCTGAGTTACCACCTGCCCATCAAGGCTAACCTCCTCGTGCTTAGTAGTACTGAAACTGCACCTCATGTACTCAGTCTTAGTTCTACTAAGCTTAAAACCTTTTGATTGTAAAGTTTGTATAAATAAACTTCAAAAGATTGTATAAATGATACATTCCGTGGCCTTGGCCAACAACATGTTGAGTGTGTCAATCAGCAACACAAACAATATCACGAAAAGCGGGTCGCCTCGCCGGAGGCCCTTGTGGTGCCAAACCGGCGGCCCTGGCTCACCATTGATGGCAATCCACTCATGGAAGCGTGGGCCAAAGCCAACCCTAGCAGTACCTCGTAGAGAAACGCCCAAGACAGCTAGTCGCGCGAGGCTCCCCAACTGGTGCAAGTATCAACATGAAGTTATCATTGATGCAACGTTTCGAGATGAATGTGCACTGGTTCCCCTCGACCAACGCCCCCAATCTCGGCGACAACTTGGTGGCCAGGATTTTGGCTACGAGCTTCACGAAGATGTGAATTAGGCTAATCCGTCGGGCCGACCGGCCGAGCCGTCTGGCCTCTTGGGCAGCAGGATTAGGAGGGCCTGATTCAGACCCTCAAACACCCGCGCCCACAGAAGAGTGCAACTTGGCGAAAGCATCCATGACATCTTCCTTCACGGTTGATGTAGGGTGGAACCCTATACGGCCGATCTTTCATGAAAGAAGTGGATCCCGTGATGAACACGAAGAACACAAAGGGGAAAACATGAAGGGAACACAAAAGAAACCCTCAGACCAACGAGATTAGTTCACACATGTGCTAGATCCATGAACACAAAGGGAGATACCAGATCTAAAGTCAACAAGGGACGATACACGGTAACCGGTTCTTCTCCAAAGGAGGTCTTGACGGGGCCACCCAAAAGGGGGTCTTGAATCCAAGGGGATCTTCTCCGAAGAGGGGCCGCGGTCTCTCTCATGGAGTAGATCCGTAATGGATGAGCAAAGCTCTTTCTCTAATGAGATACTACTTTGCTAACCCTAAAACGTAGGTAGGAGAAGAGTATATATAGTCAAGGTGGGCGAAGGGGTACACGGGCCTCGGGCCCTTTCACTGTGCGCAGACAGGGGAGGTCGGACGTCCGGGCGTCGGGCCGGATGTCCGGGCTTTCACGAGGGGCCGGATGTCCGGGTTGGGGTGGCCGGTTGTCCGGGCTGAAGTGGTTCAGCTTCGGTTATGTTCTATGACGGGCGTCGGATTTCCGGGCAGTGGCCGGATGTCCGTGGCCGGGGCCGGATGTCCGGGTCTTGTAGCTTCGGCCGCTGGACCGTTGTTGTAGTTCTCCAGTGGTTGGATGTCCGGGGCTGGGGCCGGATGTCCGGGCCCTGGAGCTGCCTTCTCCTTTCGTTGGTTCTCTTCATCCGTGGACTTGGCGGCTTGTCTGTCTTCACGTGCATCTTCAGGAGGGTCCTCTTGGTACCTAATCATGCACAACATCTCGGACTTAGGTACTAGCCATGTCTCGAGAGGATCATATGTAATATTACTAAGGAGAGAAGTCATCTCGGTCTCGAGAGCTCTAGCTCTAGCTCGAGTCATAGGTCCTCTTGGCACTTCGTGAGACGATGGTAGGTCCATGGGGATGACCATAGGATGCTCCGCATCATCTCCCCTCCCTTGGGAAAGATCCGACCTCGGATCGAAATCTTCATCATCATGGTAGGGAGAGAGATCTTTGACGTTGAAGATGTCGCTCACGGAGTACTTGTTGCGTGGAATGTCGATCTTGTAGGCGTTGTTGTTGTAGCGTTCAAGCACCTTGAAGGGTCTATCCGCTCGTGGTCGAAGTTTGGACTTGTGTTCGTGGGGGAAGCAGTCCTTGCAGAGGTGTAGCCACACAAGATCTCCAATGTTGAACACCATGGGGTGCTTGTTGATGTTGAGCTTGGTCGCAAGTCGTTGTACTTGGCGCTCAATGGTGTGCCTTGTACCTTCATGCATCTTCTTAAGATAGTTGACTCGGGCACTCGCGTCCATATTCGTGCGCTCTTGTAGTGGTAGAGGGAGAATGTCCAATGGTGACAATGGGTTGAAACCGTAAACGACCTCAAAGGGGGACTCGCCGGTAGTTGAGTGTCTTGTGTGGTTGTAGGCGTACTCGGCGATAGTAGACACTCCTCCCACTCCTTGATGTTCTTCTTGATTAGCATGCGAAGTAGAGCGGAGAGTGTGCGGTTGTTCACCTCCGTTTGGCCGTCGGTTTGTGGATGGTACGCCGTGGAGAAGAGTAGCTTGATTCCGAGCTGGGTGCATAGGGTCTTCCAAAAGTACCTCAAGAACTCGACGTCGCGGTCCGAGACAATCGCCTTTGGCACTCCATGTAGTCGTAAGATTTCTCTACAAAAGAGATTGGCAACATGTGCCATCTTAGAGAATCGGTCCACAACACCAAATACCGCATCCTTTCCATTTCTAGTTCTAGGCAATCCAAGTACAAAATCCATGCTAATATCTTCCCATGGTTGATATGGAATTGGGGGAGGCATTTAAAGGCCATGAGATTGAGCTTTAGACTTAGCTTTGCGACATGTAGAGCATCGGTTGGTGAAGCGGTTGACGTCGCGGAACATCTTGGGCCAATAATAGTTCTTGGAGAGCGTAGCGAATGTCTTGTCGCGTCCAAAATGTTCCATTAGTCCCCCTCCATGAGATTTCTGCAAAAGCAACAAACGAAGAGAAGACTCGGGGATGCAAAGTTTGTTAGCTCTCATAAGATATCCATCTTTGATGTAATAACGATCCCAAGAGGTATGCGTCGAATACTTGGCATAAGGAATATCAAAAGTAGGATCATGCGCATACAAGTCTTTTATGTGCTCAAAGCCAATGACATCCAATTCAAGTTGAGTAACAAGCATGCATATGCGGGAAAGAGCGTCCACCACAACATTTTTCTTACCTTTAATGTACTTGATGACATAAGGAAAAGACTCAATGAATTCACTCCATTTAGCATGACGCTTGTTCAACTTAGTTTGACCCTTAAGGTATTTAAGCGTTTCATAATTGGTATGAATGACAAATTCATGAGGGCGAAGATAATGTTCCCATTCATGCAAAACTCACACTAAAGCATATAACTCTTTGTCATAGATGGGGTAATGGAGTTGCGTTCTGGAAAGTTTCTCACTAAAATAAGCTATGGGGTGCTTCTTTTGCGTTAACACACCTCCTATGCCATTACCACTAGCATCACAATGAATTTCAAAGGGTTTGTCAAAGTTGGGTAATGCAAGCACAGGAGCATGAGTAAGCAAATTTTTAAGCTCATTGAATGCGGTACCTTGGGATGGTCCCCAAACAAAGGGTGCATTCTTCTTGCTCAAAGCATGCAAAGGTGAAGCAATGGTACTAAAGTCCTTCACAAATCTGCGGTAGAAACCGGCTAAACCAAGGAAGCTACGCACTTGATGCAAGTTGGTTGGTTGTGGCCAAGTTTTAATAGCATTGATCTTAGAGTCATCAATATGAACACCCTTAGGGGATACAACAAAACCCAAGAAAACGAGCTTATCAACGCCAAAAAGGCATTTTTCCATGTTAGCATAGAGACGCTCTTTTTGAAGAGTTTGCAAAACGGTTTGAGCATGGGTGACATGATCTTTGACAGATTTGCTATAAACAAGGATATCGTTGAAGTAGACCACAACAAACTCACCAATGTAAGGATGAAACACATAATTCATAAGACGCATGAAAGTATCCGGTGCTTCCGATAAACCCATAGGCATGACTAAACACTCATACAAACCAAATTTTTTTTTGAAAGCGATTTTCCATTCATCACCCTTTTGTATGCGGAAAAAATAGTGGCACCACTAAGTTCATCAAGCATATCATCAAGGCGTGGAATGGGGTACCTATATCGAACGGTGATAGCATTGATAGGTTTACAATCGGAACACATGCGAAAGCTACCGTCTTTTTTTGGCACAAGAACGGAAAAAATAGTGGCACCACTAAGTTCATCAAGCATATCATCAAGGCGTGGAGTGGGGTACCTATATCGAACGGTGATAGCATTGATAGGTTTACAATCGGAACACATGCGAAAGCTACCGTCTCTTTTTGGCACAAGAATGACCGGAACGGCACAAGGACTCAAACTTTCCCGTACATGTCCATGGTCTATGAGATGTTTGACTTGCCTTTGTATTTCTTTGGTTTCTTTGGGGTTGATGCGGTAGGGAGCTTTGTTTGGAAGTGGTGCTCCGGGGATGAGGTCGATGCGGTGCTTGATGCCTCGTAGTGGAGGTAGACCCAGAGATAGCTCGTCGGGGAAAACATCTTGGAATTCTGCAAAAGAGAAGACAACACTAAAGGTAGAGTGTGAGAGGTGTTAGCTTTTGGTGCCTCGTCCTTGTACAAAAGGATATAGTGTATCACACTAGATGGGTTCTCACACACTTCTCTTATCTCACGTTTGATGGCAAATAGAACTAGGTTCATCTTTTCGCTCATTGTGGAGTCACTCAATTTGGGCTTGTGGCGCTCACTCTCTTTTTGGTGGTTCGCTATCTCACTATTCTCTCCACGATGGGTGGCTTGCTTGTCGGCGATCATTTGGCTTGGAGACATAGGGCGAAGTACGTACTCCTTTCCTTTCATCTTGAAGATGTAGTGGTTCGTTCGGCCGTTGTGGATGACACCTCTATCAAATTGCCATGGTCGTCTGAGAAGAAGGTGGCAAACGGTCATTGGAATGACATCACATTTCAAAGTGTCTTTGTAAGCTTCGATTTTGAAGGAGACTTGCACTCTATGCTCGACTTGGATAGTGCCGGAGTCGCTTAGCCATTGAACTTTGTAGGGGTGTGGGTGCTTCGTCTTGAGCAATTGGAGCTTGGAGCAAAGTTCTTCACTTGCTAAGTTATGGCAACTCCCTCCATCGATGATGACCTTGACGGACCTTCCATTGATGCCGGCCTTGGTATGAAAGATATGACATCTTAGGTCTTCTTCTTGTTGATGTTGGAGAGTCAAGACCTTTGAGACAATTAGAGCGGGGCTTGAATCTTTATCACAAAAGACTTGTTCCTCTTAATCATTCACTTGCCGGTGCATGGCGACTTGCTCAAGTGCTTCCGTTTTTCCTTCATTCATGGAGTCTTATGTACCATCGTCGTTGAGGATCATGGTTCGCTTGTTGGTACACTCAAAGGACTTGTGGCCTCGGCCTCCTCATGTGAAGCATTTGAAGGAACTTATCTTGACGGTCTCATTGGTTGGGGTTGATGACGATGAAGCTCTCGGCTTGAAGTTGCTTGTAGTAGGATGATGACTTGAAGTTGTCGAAGTTTTCTTAGAACTCGACTTGTCGTTGTTGCTTGTAGAAGGCTTGGTTGATGTAGAAGGTGTTGGAGTCGTTGAAAGCTTGGGTGTTGGAGAAACCATAGGACTTGGATGAGAACTTGGCATACTTGAAGTCATCTTGCACTTGACGTTCCGCCTTGGTAGCTTGATGCACTAGCTCGATGAGGTTTGAGTATGGTTGGAAGTCGGCGATCTTCTTGATAGGGTGATTGAGTCCATTCAAGAAACGTGCCATAGTTTGCTCATTATCTTCCGTGGCATTGGCTCGTATCATTGCAATCTTCATTTCCTTATAATATTCTTCGACGCTCTTGGTTCCTTGCTTGAGTAGTTGGAGTTTCTTGAAGAGGTTGCGGTTGTAGTAGGTTGGCACGAAGCGTGCTCTCATGACATCCTTCATTTGTGCCCAAGTAGTGATGGGTGGTTCACCTTTTGCCTCTTGGCGCTCAATGACTTGTTCCCACCAAATGAGGATATAGTTTTGGAACTCAAGGGATGCCATCGCGATCTTCTTCTCTTCATCATAGTTGTGCAAGCGGAAGATTTTGCCGACCTTCAATGCCCATGAAAGGTACTCTTCGGGGTCATTGCTTCCATTGAACTTGGGCATGGTGAACTTTAGCTTGCCGTAGCGTTGCTCTTCATTGTGTTCGGGTCGTGGATGATGACGTCCTTGACGAGGAGGTGTGGTCTCTCACACCTTGCTCTTGTCGTGGAGGATTTCCAATGTCTTCTTGTGCTTGTTGAACTTAATGTTCTTGGCGAGCTTGTGGAGGAACTTGTCGAGCTTGACGTTGCACGCGAGCTTCTTCGTGAAGCGCTTCTTGATGTTCACGAGCTTGTCGGCCTCGGTTGGCTACGGCTCGACTTGATTCTCGGAGGGCTTGTTGCGCCTCAAGTGCTTGAGCTTCTCGCAATTGTTGTTCTTGACGTTGTGCCTCTGCATCTTGTACTTCTTGGTGTAGTCGCGCTCGCTCTTCCTCTTCGTGTCGGCGTTGGCGTTGCCGTTCTCGTGCTTGCGCAAAGGTAGCTTGGTTTTGACGATGTCGTTGTTCTTGAGAGTTGTTGTCGTGTAGAGGGTTGCGGTTGGCTTGACAATCTTGGCGCGCGGCACGACGAAGAGTATTTGATGTCGGTGTACTTGAGCCGAAGATGGTGTAGTCGGAGTGTCGACTTGAGCGGCTCCGTCTTGATGAGGATGAAGTGAAAGAAGAGCGGTTGAGCAGGATGAGCAAAGCTCTTTCTCTAATGAGCTACTACTTTGCTAACCCTAAAATGTAGGTAGGAGAAGAGTGTATATAGTCAAGGTGGGCGAAGGGTGCACGCGCCTCGGGCCCTTTCACTGTGCGCAGACAGGGGAGACCGGACGTCCGGGCATCGGGCTGGATGTCCGGGCTTTCACGAGTGGCCGGATGTCCATGCTGAAGTGGTTCAGCTTCGGGTATGTTCTGTGACGGGCGCCGGATTTCCGGGCAGTGGCCGGATGTCCGGGCTGGAGCGGGGCCGGATGTCCAGGCCCTGGAGCTGCCTTCTTCTTCTTTCGTTGGTTCTCTTCATCCGTGGACTTGGCGGCTTGTCCGTCTTCACGTGCATCTTCGGGAGGGTCTTCTTGGTACCTAATCATGCACAACATCTCGGACTTAGGTAGTAGCCATGTCTCGAGAGGATCATATGTAATATCACTAAGGAGAGAAGTTACCTCGGTCTCGAGAGCTCTAGCTCTAGCTCGAGTCATAGGTCCTCTTGGCACTTCATGAGACGATGGTAGGTCCATAGGGATGACCGTAGGATGCTCCGCATCAACGGTCCCCCAACAGGCCTGAAGGAACTCCGTCGTGAATTTGTCCAGTCTCGGCGCCGTCCCTAGCGGCATCCGACGCACCACCTCCCATACCTCCATAAAGGGGGCATCAAGGTTCGCCAAGTCTTGCGAGCGTGATCCTACGACGTCTAAGGTTCAGCGAGGCTGCTCAGGAGGCCTTGGCCATGGGATGTAATACAAACAAGTTGCTCCTCTTAACAGTTGTGTGAAATGGAGGAGTTTAGTGATATACCAGGCCAGGTTTTAGAAAATCAGATCGAGCATGGTCTGATAACCAAGCTATGTTAAGAACAGCTTTTTCAGTCCAGGAAGCCACTTAATATAAGTGGGGTTTCAAAACCTGGCAGTAACTACATGCAAGACTTGCCTACACCTTAAGATTATCATAAATGAGGGACATGTAGTTATAAATTCTACTTTGTTATTTCCATAATCCATTGTCTCAACTAGCAGTTACAATAAGGTTCATAATAACAATGCCCATTGACCTATTTCACCTTTTTTTTGTTAGTTCTATCCCTATTCTGTTTGGCAGAGAAGCTAAAGAAAAATGCATTAGTTTCTACTGTGTTCTAAGACATAAAAAATGTTGAGTATAAAATATGCAATAGTATTTCAGTTCTGTGAGAAGTATGTCAGCAACCGTGACCGTCAGGAGGGAACAGCGAAGGAATAGGGGCTGTAATCACAGCAGGCTAGCTTTAGTATTCTAGTTCTGGGCCTTGGGCCGTGTGCGGTGTAATGGTCAGCGGGCCGTGGCCGCGCGAGCGGTGTGTACTTATAGACCAGGGTTCAGTCGAGCAAGACAGCGAATCTGTAACAGGATAGTCGCCCAGTCTAATTCTCCATTCCCCATTTCTTTCTTCTACCTCACGTAAACTCCATCTCTGTAATAAAATTCAAATTCAGAGTGGTTTATCTAGTGATTGTGATCCTTACCTAGTAAGGTCATCACAGTTGGTATCAGATTCGGGCGATCGGCGGCGGGGAGGTGAATTGGGCTCGTCGGCGCTTCGGTTGGGCTCTCCCGTAAAATCCCGGCTCGTCGACGGAGTTTGTGGAGGCTATGGGTCTGGTGCTTCGTTCCAGCACCGGCGGCGGAGAGCAATCAGGGCGGCGGAGATCATTCGGCAGCGGATCCAGGTACGCGCTCGGTTTCCCGGTGATTTTCAGCTGGGTGTAAAATTCCGAGGCGGCAACCAAATTGGCGCTGCAGTGGAGGCGTGGGAGATCGGTTGCAGAGGACAGGGCGCGTGCGGAGACGGTGAGCGGCGCCCGGTACTCGCTGACCTGGGCGGCGGTAGATCCAGGGGGCACCACGGCTCCTCCCAAGGCCAGTGTGCAGACAGAGTTGGTCCTAGGCTCCATGGAGGCATTTGAGACAAGGGTGATGCAGAGGCTGGAGGTGCTATCAGGTTTGGGAGACAAAATCGGCCGCATCGATGAATTGTTCACCAGGATAGAAGAATTGGATCAGAAGTTCAACACGCAGGTGGAACGCATCGATGTGATTCAGAGCAATGTCAATTTGACTATGAAATCCATTGGAGAGGTAAGGCAGGACTAGATGGCAGCAGCCCGTGATCAGTTACACAAACAGGCGTCACCCACAGTTTCAAAGGCATATTGGGGTCACCCCCGCAAATAACATCGCAACTGAGGAACCAAGCACCGATACCCAATGCGCCGCCAGTTCAGAACAAGTCCCAGCCCAATTTGGATAAGCAGAAGGAGGCGTTTGTGTCTGATTGTCAGGATCAACATCCGCGTAGACCGTGGATGCCCAAAATGGACTTCCCTCGTTTTGATGGCACTGACGTGCGAATTTGGCTCGATGGATGCGAAGCTTATTTCTCACTGTATGAAATTCCGGAGTTCTTCAGAGTCACATCAGCTTCCCTGCATTTGTATGGTGATGCGGCCAATTGGTTTCATGCGTATAAACTGACTCATCAGTGGCCTAATTGGCATGAGTTTCGCTCTGCTGTGATGTCAGAGTTTGATGTCAACGTGCATAGACACAAAATGAAAGAGTTGATGATGCTTAAACAGTCTGGGTCAGTGGCTGAGTACAAAAGAGAGTTTACGCAATTAACTTACCAGTTGCTGCTGTATGAAAACACAGTTAGTGACACATTCCTGGTAATTAGGTTTGTGTTGGGTCTGAGAGAGGAGTTGAGAGCTGCGGTGGAGATGCAAATACCAGCTACAATCAGCGAAGCTGCGATGTATGCTGGTATTCAAGAAGAGGTCTTGGCCAGAAGCAAACATCTTAAATGGACAAACCACAAAGCAATGGGTCCAAAAACTGATTACAAGGCTCAACCAGTGGTGGTAGGAGATCTATGGAAAGCTAGACAACTCAAAGAATTCAGAAGGGCCAATGGGTTGTGTTGCAGTTGTGGGGACAAATACATGCCGGGCCATTTGTGCACTAAAACTGCACCTCAAGGGGCTGTTCAAGCAATGCAAGGGGCAGATCCTGACATCCTATCGGATGAGTTACTAGATGCTATTGTGGAACAAGAAACTGCTCTGGCAGACATGCAGATTTCAGTCAATGCACTGTCAGAAGCTGATCATCCCCAGACTGTTAGGTTGAGAGCCCTGATTGGCAATCAGGTGGTGTTAATTTTACTTGATTCTGGGAGCACTCATAGTTTCATTGATTCTCGAATATTATCTAGAGTTCAAGTCACTCCTCAGAAGTTGCAATCACCATGGCCAGTAAAAGTAGCAAATGGAGAGGGGCTGCAGTGTTCTGCGTTTGTGCCGGAAATGCATTGGTGGGTACAGGGGCATACCTTCAGTTATCCTCTGAAGGTATTGGACCTGGGAGGGTATGATATGATACTTGGTATGGACTGGTTGGAGCAATGGGGAGAAATGACTTGTCAGTGGAAGGAAAAATGGGTCAGATTTAACTATCAGGATCAACTCATTACTCTGCAAGGAATTACTAAAAGCGACAAACCCGGTTTACAAGAATTGTTAGTGGAACAGGCCATGAGATGGCATAGAGGGAATGACATTTGGGCCACTGCCTTGCTGGTCCCTGTTCATAACACTAAAAGCAACACAATCCATCCTGAAGTTCAAGTTGTCATTGATGAGTTTGCTGATGTGTTTAATGATCCAAAGTCTTTGCCTCCCACTAGACCCCTGGATCACGCTATCCATCTCATACCTGGAGCAGCACCAGTGAATGTCAGGCCATATAGGTACTCTCCCTTGCAAAAGGATGAAATTGAGAAACAAGTGGCAGAAATGTTAGAAGCTGGCTTGATTACACCTAGTGTCAGTCCTTTTGCCTCTCCTGTGTTGCTAGTCAAGAAGAAGGATGGCACTTGGAGGTTTTGTGTGGATTACAGAAAGTTAAATTCCATTACTGTCAGAAGTAGGTTTCCAATGCCAATTGTGGATGAACTACTGGATGAACTTGCAGGCGCTAAATGGTTTACCAAGTTGGATTTAAAAGCTGGCTACCACCAGATCAGAATTTGGTTTAGCCACTGCACCTGGAACTTTTCAAGGAGTAATGAACTGGTGTTTTTCCAAAGGAAACAGGAAGTGTGTGGTCATTTTCATGGATGACATACTGGTGTTCAGTGAGTCCTGGAGGAACATGTCAACCACTTGAGAGAGGTGTTCCAAGTGTTGAGAGAAAATCAGTTCTATGCCAAACTCAGTAAGTGCACCTTTGCCCAGCAGAAACTGGAATATCTGGGGCATATTATCTCTGATGAGGGGGTAGCTACAGACCATGAGAAAACTAAAGTGATGATGGATTGGCCTGTACCCCAAAATGTAACGGAACTGAGTGGGTTTCTAGGTCTAACCGGATACTATAGGAAGTTTGTCAGGCACTATGGCATTATTGCAAAACCACTAACTCAGTTACTGCAGAAAAACAACTTTGCTTGGTCCGATGAGGCCCATCTGGCATTCGACAAGTTGAAATTGGCCATGTCCACCACTCCAGTGCTTGGTTTGCCCGATTTCAACAAACAATTTACAATTGAAACTGATGCTTGCTCCACTGGGATAGGAGCAGTTCTCATACAAGATGCTCACCCTGTGGCCTTCTACAGCAAAGCTCCGGGCATCAAAAATCAGCAGCTGTCAATTTATGAGAAGGAGTTTTTGGCGATCATGATGGCAGTAGAAAAATGGAGAGCATATGTCCAGAGAGGACCCTTCATTATTAAGACAGATCATCAGAGTTTGTGTCAACTGGGAGATCAAGTGTTGACTTCTAACTTGCAGGGGAAAGCAATGACCAAACTGGTGGGGCTGCAATTCCAATTCCAATACAAAAAGGGTAGTGAAAATACGTGGCTGATGCCTTGTCTAGAGTGGGTCACTTGTTGGCTATCACCACAACTTCACGGAGTCAGCCAGTATGGTTGCAAGAGGTATTGAACTCATATGAAGTAGACCCTCAAGCCCAACAACTGTTGCAGCAGCTGGCAATAGCTAATGACAATGTGGAAGGATCTTCCTTGCAACAAGGGATTATTAAGATGCAAGACCGAATTTGGATAGGGGCAAATTCTGCTCTTAAAACAAAGCTCATTTCGGCCTTCCATGCAAGTGCTCTTGGGGGCCACTCGGGTATATAGGCCACCTTCCAGAGATTGCACAAGTTGTTTGCTTGGTTTGGGTTAAAAGCTGATGTCACTGAGTTTGTGCAACAATGTGATGTTTGTCAAAAAGCTAAGCATGAACACTGCAAATATCCCGGGTTGCTGAACCCTCTACCAGTTCCTGAAGGACCCTGGCAACATGTAGCTATGGATTTCGTTGAAGGGCTTCCCAAGTCCGCTGGCTACAGCGTGATACTAGTGGTGGTGGACAGATATACCAAGTATGCCCACTTTATTCCTCTCAGACATCCATTTTCTGCTCCGGTGGTAGCAAAAGTTTTTTTAGAAACTATTGTGAAGCTGCATGGACTTTCTCACACAATAGTTTCTGATAGGGATAAAAATTTTACAAGTCATTTCTGGAAAGACTTGTTTAAGCTGTGGGACACCAAGCTGCACATGACAACAGCGTATCACCCACAGACCGATGGTCAGAGTGAAAGGGTCAACCAGTGTTTGGAGATGTATTTAAGATGTGCAGTGCATGACACTCCTCATAAATGGCACAATTGGCTGCCTCTGGCTGAGTTTTGGTATAACACCAACTTCCATACTGCCTTGGGATGCTCACCGTTCAAGGCCTTGTATGGGTACAGTCCTACCTATGGGTTTTTCTCTTCTCTCCTCCAGTCTGACAATGTGGAAGTGGAACAATGGTTGAGAGAACACCAAGCTCATTCTGCTTTGCTAAAAGCCAATTTGATGAAAGCACAAGCAAAGATGAAGCATTTTGCTGACAGGCACAGATCGGACAGATCATTCTCAGTGCGGGAGGTGGTGTATCTGAAACTGCAGCCATACGCCCAACACACAGTGGTCAATCGTCCTTGTCCCAAACTTGCTTACAAATACTATGGCCCTTTTGAAATTCTGGAACGAATTGGACCATCAGCATATAAATTACAATTACCAGAAAAGGCTCTCATTCATCCTGTGTTTCATGTGTCTCAACTAAAGGAGCACCGGCCAGACCACACTCCTGTGTTTTCAGATTTGCCAACGCCAGTGGATTTATCAGTGGCCAATGTAGTCCCTGAGAAGGTGTTGGACAGGAAAATGGTCAAGAAAGGCAATGCAGTGCATGTGCAAGTACTCATGCAATGGTCGGGACTGTCCGAAGAAGCGGCAACATGGGAGGACTATGAGGTTTTGAAGAGGAGATACCCTGGAGCACCAGCATGGGGGCATGCTGGATCTTCAGAGGGAGGCACTGTCAGCAACCGTGACCGTCAGGAGGGAACAACGAAGGAATAGGGGCTGTAATCACAGCAGGCTAGCTTTAGTATTCTAGTTCTGGGCCTTGGGCCGTGTGCGGTGTAATGGTCAGCGGGCCGTGGCCGCGCGAGCGGTGTGTACTTATAGACCAGGGTTCAGTCGAGCAAGACAGCGAATCTGTAACAGGATAGTCGCCCAGTCTAATTCCCCATTCCCCATTTCTTTCTTCTACCTCACGTAAACTCCATCTCTGTAATAAAATTCAAATTCAGAGTGGTTTATCTAGTGATTGTGATCCTTACCTAGTAAGGTCAAAGTAATATGTACATTTTTTAGACAGTTCGCTGATCTGGTTGCTATCTTTCCCCTTTAACCTTTCATCTTTCTCCTGCTAATGCTAATATAATGTTTGACTTTGCCTTTTCAGGTCTGTGCCACCTTCTCAGGTTGTGGTTGCTTTAAGCAACACCTATGGCCGTGTGCGGAAACCTCTTGGCTTTAGGCTTGTACATACATTACCTGGATCTCTAGACTTAGTGGATTCCAAGAAGTCAAATGAGCAAAATGACTGTTCAATCTGGGTTCCTGTGCCGCCGCGTGGATACTTAGCTCTAGGATGTGTGGTAAATAGTGGAAATCAGCCACCTTCCAATAATGTTGTGTACTGCCTTCGTTCTGATCTAGTGACTTCTGCGACATTTTCAGACTGCATACACACACTCTCGTCTGCTCCTGGGTAATGACACCATCATTCTTTGTTATTTGGCCTGCCATTGTGTTGTTTGATTGTTTCACCTCATGAAAAGAGTTTCTAGAACCTACCTAGAGTTTGAATGAAAACACCAACAGTGGTATCATGGATTCACCTTTTATCCTTTTTCTGCAGAATACTTTCTGGATTTAGCATCTGGCGTGTGGACAATGTGATTGGCACATTCCATGCACACAGTTCTGCAAACCAACCCAGTAGAACAGAAGCTCTTGATTTGCATCATGTTCTGCTAAGGAATCCAAATTGCTATATCATTAAAGATCTGGCTGCAGATTCTCCTGTTCGGAGTGACCAGCCAACTGATCAATTAAGTAATCCTAAGAGTACTTCTGGGTGGGATGTTGTTAGAACTTTGTCAAGACCAAGTAGCTATTGCACGTCTACTCCACATTTTGAAAGAATATGGTGGGATAAAGGTGGCGACTCAAGGAGGCCATTTTCAATATGGCGGCCATTACCTCGTTTCGGCTTCGCTCCAGTTGGCGACTGTATAACTGAAGGGTAATGATTTCTTAATATAGATATATAGTTTTCAAATACTCCGTGCTTTCTGATACTTGTTCACATATTTCATGATTCTTTCAGGCTTGAACCACCTACTCTTGGCATTCTTTTCAAGTGTGACGACAAGATAGTTTCTGAAAAGCCTGTACGATTCATGAAAGTAGCACAAATTGACAAAAAGGGCATTGATGACATATTCTTGTGGTATCCAGTGGCGCCTCCTGGATATGCTTCTCTTGGATGTGTTGTGACAAAAACAGATGAGATGCCAAGCAAGGATTCCATTTGCTGCCCTAAGTTGGGTTTGGTGAATCAAGCAAATATCTCAGAGGACCCTATCTCAAGGTCTTCCAGCTCAAAGGGACCTAACTGCTGGAGCATCTGGAAAGTTGGAAATCAGGTTATCTGTTATGTTTGAATCAATTTCTTTATACATTATTAGCTCATGGTTGTATGAATCCAACACTCTGTGATGTTTTAGGGATGTACTTTCCTTGCACGGCCTGATCTGAAAAAACCATCAGCTCGATTGGCATACAGTATTGCAGATCATGCTAAGCCAAAGGCACCTGACAATGTTACTGCTGAGTTGAAGCTGGGATCTTTGTCAATCAGCATCCTAGACAGCTCGTGTGGAATGGTGCGTAGGCATGCTAAATTATGTTTCTTGAAATGGAAAGAAATTGTTGAAATATTTGTATTTTCTAGTTACATAATTTCTGAATATTTAGGTCACACCAATTTTCGACACTACAATCTCGAGTATAAATCTTGCAACACATGGGAGATTTGAGACAATTAATGTCGTGTTGATCTGTTCAATTGCTGCATCCACATTCAATAGACACTTGGAAGCATGGGAACCTTTGGTTGAGCCATTTGATGGAATATTCAAGTAAGTTCTACTTGACTGTTTTCTTGTTTCCATCCACCTGACAAAATTATACTGTTCTGACAAATTCACTGTTTCTGCACTACATTATATTTGTTCAATCTTTATTTTAGGTTGGAAACATATGATACCAGTGAGCACCCTCCTTCCAAAGTTGGTAAGAGGATTCGTGTTTCTGCAACAAGTCCTCTAAATGTCAACCTGAGTTCTGCAAATCTTGATTTGCTTATCGAAACTTTAATTTCATGGCGAAGACAAATTGATCTTGAAAATAGATCATCAATCAGAAATGAGGTTTCATCTATCATTTCAACTACTTGACTATTGCTGCTTTTTGTAAACTTCCTGTAATGATTTATATTCTCTCTCCACCTGTTTTTCAGGATTCTTTGGAAAATTTAAAAATAGCTGACAATTTGTCCAGTTCTGCGTTGGATGAAGATGATTTCCAGAGGGTAGTTTTCGAGAACAAATTAGGATGTGATGTTTATCTTAAGAAACAAGAAGATACTGAAAACACCATTCAGCTATTACAGCATGACAATCAAATTTCACTGTTGATGCCGCCTGCGAGGTTTTCCGATAAGCTAAATGTATTGTCAAATTCTACGGAAGCAAGATATTATGTTGTCATACAGATCTTTGAGTCCAAGGTCATACTTATACTTATGTTATGCTTTGCGCAGGCAACTTCTCAGTATGGCACTCACAGTATGTTTTTTCTACATGACAGGGCTTGCCTATCGTAGATGATGGCAATGATCATAGCTACTTCTGTGCTCTGCGCTTGCTCATAGGAAGTCAGACTTCTGATCAGTACAAGGTATTCCCACAGAGTGCCAGGACAAGATGCGTAAATCCTGTGAAAACAGCTGAGTTACAGACACATCATGCTAAGTGGAATGAACATTTTATATTTGAAGTTCCAGAACAGGTAATTTTTCAGTAGTGGTTTCAGTGAAATTTATTTGATGATTCACCCTTTTAATGGAAATCTATGGTGGGACGAGCCCCACATTGCTTTAGAGAGCGACATGTTGTTAATAGAGCAGTCCCTATAAGGGAGAGAGATATGCATGCATGCATAATCTTACACCTCGCTTTGACATCATCAACAATAATTGCTAAATTTGATTTATTGAAATGATTTATCTCACAAACTGTTAATCAGATTAGTGATATGTCTTCACTGGCGAGTTCGTGTTGACGAGGTGATGTAGGGTGGAACCCTAGATGGCCGATCTTTCACGAAAGGAGCGGATCCCGCGAAGAACACGAGGGGTAACACGAGGGGAGAATCACGAGGGGAACACAAGAGAACACTCAAACCAACAAGTATGATCACACATGTGCTAGAACCTCGAAACACAAAGAGATACAAGATCCGAATCCAACAAAGGACGATACATAGGATAACCGGTTCTTCTCCGTGAGGAGGTCTTGATGGGGCCGCCCAAGAGGGGGTCTTGAATTCAAGGTGGATCTTCTCCGAAGAGGGGCCGCGGTCTCTCTCAAGGAGTAGATCCGTATGGATGAGCGAAGCTCTATCTCTCAAATGAGCTATCACAACGCTAACCCTAACGAGGAGGAGGTGGAGGAGTATATATAGTCTAGGGACACGAAGGGGTAAGTGGGGGATACATGGGCCTCGGGCATGGATCTCTGTGCACAGACAGGCGCTGGTCGTCCAACAGGTATCGGGCGTCCGGTGGCTCGCGAGGGTCCGGTCGTCCGGTACTTGTCGGACGTCCGGCGTTTTGGCTCGGTTGAGGTGGCGCCGGATTTCCGGAGACGGTCGGACGTCCGGTCGCTGGAGTGTGTCGGACGTCCGGTACTTGTCGGACGTCCGGTTGCTGTAGCTTTCGTTGGCTGGCCCTTCTTGCTGGATGAGTGCCCAGGTGTCGGACGTCCGGCGTTGCCCGGTCGTCCGGTGGCTGAAGACTTCGGGCAGCTTCTTCTCTTGGTCCTTGTACTTGGCGTCCTCGCTAGCTCGTCCGTTGGATGTGGTGGCTCCGTGGCTTTCCTCTAAGTACCTGATCATGCATAGCACACACGTTGGAGGTAGTAGCCATGTCTCACATGTAGAAAGTGATAATTCGGAGAGGAGCGAGTTCATCTTGTGTCCAATGGCGTATGTTCGAGGTCACGTCATATGTCCTCTTGGGGCTTGGAGAGTAGTCGGAGTGTACATGGGGATGAACGTGGGATGCTCCGCATCATCTCCCCTCCTTGGGAAAGATCCGACCTCGGATCATGATCCTCATCATCATGGAAACGGTTGTCGTGGACGAACTTGTAGTTGGACGGATTTGAAAGCATTGCGCAATCCAAGTACTCCAAGGTGTCTCCGGTGTGATAGACATGGAAAAAGAGCAAACACAAGCGACACTCGGAAATACAATGGTTAGCGCACACAAAGTGTCCTTCAAGTAAGTATGAGTCCGTTCGGCAAGATTGTGCGTGGCAAGACACATGACGCTTATCCAAAAGATGTAAAATGATATGTAAAGCATTCATGGGAGCAAAATCATTCATTGTGCACTCAAGTGTATTGTGAATATGATCAATACAACCACGGTGCAAAATGATGTCATAGTGAGACGGTTTATCAATAGCATGAATATGGCAATGGATGCTCAATATGATTATGCTATCATGCAATTGATGGTGGGCAATTTGATGATGATGTATAAATATGCCATCAAGGAAGATCACAATAAATTTTCTAAGGAAATGCACAAGCTCATATATCATGGATGACATGGGAATACAAGATGCAACAAGGCAATCATAATGTGAGTCGATCCATGCATAAGATGCAAATTTGTCATGTGTATGATATGTCCATCGAGCATGACATGTGAGCACAATCAACAAATATGGAGGTGTTGGTGTACCAATGCTCGATGTCGGGGCATGAGTGGAGGTTCGAAGGTGCATCCAATAAGTCCGAGCGTTCCTCAATGTGAAGGTCCATAGAGCCAATCTTCAATGTCGCTCCTCCGTTCATGAGATGTATCATGTAGACAACAAGAAGGAAACAACAATGAAAGAGTGACCCATCCAATATGCGTATTTGAGGATGGCTTAAAGAGAAGGAGTTCACCTTTATGAGAATGTCAAAAATGTTGGTGTCGCACATCGTGTACGCCTTCACATAACCAAATTGTCTCATGACGGTATCGCCTTGTGGATCCTTCAAAATGAAAGAACATGACAAACACTTGGAAAAACAAATGAGGTTAGTGGAAATGCAAAACCTATCATTCGTGTGGTAAAATACCCAACAAGTGTATGCATCATGCTCATCATAAGAAAGGACAAGGGAGCATTTCATAGTATGGAGGCATATGATGCGAGAACAACCAAATATAATAGGCGCAATCAAGCAAGCATGTATCACACGTAAAGTGTCCAAGTCTTTAAGATCAATAATCATAGATGCAACAATTGGAGGCAACCGACAATGAACAAGATGTATCATGTGAGAGGCATGAATATATATGTCATCAACCCAAAAAAGCGAGTAAGAAAGGAACATGGGTGATGCAACAAAGCAAGCAATCATAGCAATGAAGTGGTGTGTGCTAGTAGTGCGAAGATGCAACATACTAGAGGGAATCATGTCAAGCATGTCATGTGTGCAAATGGTGGTTATGGATAATGCACAAGACATATCAGAAGCATGAAGGCAAGATATGAGCAAAATATCATCAATGTATTGGCGAGAGGCCATATGTAAATAGCAATGGCACATCATGAGTCTCCCAACACAACAAGCATCAATAGCATGAGGCACATGATAAACATGGCAATAGCAACAAGGATCTCCACCAAGCATGCAAATACACATAGGAGTAGCATAATAGTGAATCATGGGTAAATGCAAGCAAGGGTCACAATTGCATGGCAAAATCATGTAAAGAGGCATAGCATGCAAAGTGAACATGAGAAAATGGGCATAACGTGACAAATGGTAAATAGCCCATAGCCGTGTGAGAGCCAAGTGAAAGAGATGCGCGTAGTTCTTGCGCGAATGGAACAGTGGTAATGGTAGTCCACGGGATCCCAAATCGTCGTTGCTCTCAAGAGCTCGTTTCGTCAACTCTTGGGATTGAGAGGTTGACGAGTATACGTGAGTACCTACACCAAACAAAGACAAAGGGAAAATTGTGTGTGCGTTGTATATGTACACATCATCCATCATGATGCGCACGTGCTTGTGTTGGTTAGCACAAAATATCCAATACTCAAATAAATGAGATGCGTGATATAGAAACATGTCATCCATCATGATAGGTTTGTTGTTATGTAAAGCATAATGGAGACTCAAATTGTGTAATGCATCATGAGAAATATGTAGAGCATTGTTATTCATGGAATGCATATTGTGCAACCAATTACGAGAATCATGCAAAGTATGGAATGCATCAAAATCTCCTAATATGTATGAGGAAACTGTGGGGGTCTCCTCATGATCATTAGTAGAAACATCACATGGAGAATATTGACAACATCCAAAACAATGCATATTTGAAACATTGTGATCATGGCATGGCATAGTAGATGAATTGCGCAAATCATGTAAAGGAAGCATGGCAATATCATCACATGAAAAACAAAAGCCAATGACCATCATCTCGTCATCTATGCCATAAGTGCAAATGGGATTGGTTTTAATGGGGCATGCATAGTTACTATGTTGAGATTGAAATGATGCAATATGGGAGATCTCACTCATAGCATATGACAAGTTTAATGGATTGTCAAACATGATGTGACCAAAAGAATTTTCACATGATATCCTATGGAGTATAACATCACAACTAGGCAATTCGACATGCTCGTCATCATATTCATCATAAATAGGTAAGTCATGACATGAAGAAGTCGCACTAGCATGAAGCATGGGAATAGGTGGATCAACATCATGCAAGCAATCATTGGTGAGATAGTCCACTAGTGGGACAAGAGAAACACCATCACCTATGTTACCTTTGGAGCATCGCTCATGTGTTGTAGGTGAGGTGTCGAAGACCGAGTCGTGGTCATCTTCATCTTGATGGAACCATGGGGGGGGGGGGTGCATCATCGTCCACCATGGCCATCGTCGTCTCCATTGGAGGTATGGACTCGTCGAGGATAGGCGTGACGTCATGTAGGAGACCTAACACCAAAGAAGAAAACACACTCGGAGTAGAGGTTAGGTCGTTAGAAATCATAATGGCCTCACATGCCATGTCAACTACCTCACTCGCTACGTGTTGTGGCTCACTCACTTCCTCTTAGATGCACTCACTCATATGGTTGGTGTAGTCACTCAAATGGCTCTCAACCTCACATAGGATGTGTGGCATGCTCTCAAGTGTGGGGCTAGTGGTGGTCACACTCATCCTCTCATAGGAAATGCACTCAATGTCGCATGGAGTCACTCATATCACTCGTGGGGTGTTGGCTCTCCTCACATGGCAATTGGGGCATCTCGTCACATGTCGGTGTCGAAGAGATGTTGGTGCAAATGTCTCCATGCTCAATCATGTCGTAGTCGTAGCCGTGGATGAAGGCCGAAGATGGCACATCATCACTCTCCTTTAAGACCAAAGATAAGGTCTCATGTGCGGTCTCGTGGCTTGACTCAGAGTATGAGTCCAATGTGGGCGTCGTCTTCATGTTGTTGAAGAGGTTCATGCTCGTCGCCGTCGTCGAAGGGGATGGCCCTAGCTCGACCTTCTTGTCGCCGTCTTGTTGTTGGAGGCCCATATGATGTGGCACCTCGTAGCTTGTCTCCATGACCGAAGGAAATTTCCCATGCTCGGCCATCTTCCTTGAGGGGCTTCCGAACATGGAAGTGTCGCCCTCGCTCGTGGGTGGTCACCTCGATGTAGGCGAACTCATGGGAAGTAGGCGAAGATGCCTTGATAGCACTTGACGAAGATGCCGAAGTGGTTGTTGTAGTTGTAGCGCTGTCTTGGTTGTGGTCGTCTCGCGGTCTTCTTTTGTGCTCTTGAAGCTTGGCCTTGGCGTGAAGTAGGGCTTGTTGGGACTTGTGCATTTGCGCTTGTGGGGCATCTTCATGATGATGGTGTCGTTGTCGTGCTTGAGCTCGTAGTAGATGTCGTTCGTCGTCGTGGTGCACATGTTGCTTGGAGGTGACTTGCCCTTCATGACGATGTGTATCACGAACGTGATGTGGTCGCCATGGAGATGTGGACGTGGACGACTTGCGCTTGCATTATTTTTGCGCTCCGAAGACTTGTGACTTGAACGTCGCCGCCTTGAGGATGATGAAGAGGAAGAACGGTTGATCAACAAGGTCTGAATCTTCTCCATCCTTGCATCTTGCTCCTTCTTTTGTGCGGAAAACTTGTTGTCGATGTAGTCCCTTTTCCTTGTTTCGGAGTGACTAATGTCGATGGAGAGGTTCTCGATGCGCTCTCGCAATTTTGATTGTGCACCTTGCATTTGTCGTTGTAGATCGAACATTGACGCTTTGGTGATGTAGTAGTTCACGCCGTCGTTGTTGTGGAAGACCAGAGATGAAATGCCTTGCCTATCCATCACAATACTCGAGCAAATATGAGTGGAAAAAGGAGAAGAACTATACCAAATGTACCTTGACTGATGTTGAAGATGGATCAATGATCACTCAATGATGTAACTAGGAAATAGCACAATTGGTACCAATTCTTGTCGGTTTCTCACACCCTACACAAAATAAGGCTTATGGTGGAGCTCGGTGAGGATAGTGGCACAAAAATTTAATGCAAAATGTTAGCAAGAGTCAATAATGTTGAAAGAGATTCACAAATTTGCAGGTGAAACAAGTAGACCAATAGCAATGAATGGCACACGGGAACTCATACACGAATAGATAAATGGGGTCGTACAACCAAGAATAGCACAAAATGTGGAATCCACGGAAAACGCTCGTGTTGCACAACTCAAGAGAGACACTAGCACAATTGCTCAATAGGCGGATACGACACTTGTGCACAACCTATAAGATGCAAAATGTATCAACTTTCTATCCCAAGTATGCTATGTATGTATGGTTCCGGTGGTATGATCCAAGATGATCGGATATTACAATCTTATGCAATGTATGATGCTATGGCTCTTGCTTACAAGCTTCTTTGCTCTTTCTCTTTTGCTTAAAAGCTTATTCTTTTTTTATGGCCACTTTTGCACAATGCACAAACCAAGATAGCAATTGTATATATGCGGGAACAAACTTGTGGCCCAAAGAATGATATGATACCAATATGATATGGTATGTATGCAATGTATGGTGTAGATCACTAATGTGCACAAGTAACGTTGCCGGCAATACTCAAATGGCTAGTCTCGATAGGAAAGTGATGCAAAATAGGCTAGGGGTTATCAATGCAATAGGAAGGGAATATACAATGGAGGGATACCACGATACCAAGATGATATGGAGGTTACCGTCCTTGGCGATGATGAGTGGCGGTGTTCTTGATGTAGATACCAAGATGATGGAGACTCGTCCCTAAGTAGCCGAAACACCTTAGGAAACGGAAAAACCGCGAACTCAATCTCAAACGTCAAATGTCAACATGGTGGTAGCGGGATGCGGTGGTGGTTGCGGAAGCTCAATGGGATTGCGGAAATGGAGGGTAGGGTGCTGGACTATACACGGTGTCAGAGTTGGAAGCACAGTCCCTAAGTAGCCGAAACACCTTAGGAGACACAACTCACAACACAAACAAAATTGGGTTAAGTTGGGGTGGCGTAAATGTATGGTGGGTAAGCCTATGCGGTAGTGGTGGTGGTGGTTGATGAAGAAGCAACCATCCCTAAGTAGCCGAAACACCTTAGGAGACTCAAATCGCAACTCAAACAACCACTAATGCGAAGGGGAACAAAATTGGTTAGGTTGCGGATGATGTGGTGGAAGCCCTAGGCAAAGATGCCAAAGTTCCAAAAATTTGATGGAGTCAAAAGATGTTGGTGGTATTTTCATGGGAAGAGGGGTGTCAAGAGCTTCTTAACGAGCTAAAGGACGCGAAAATCGGACTCTGGATGAATTAGTTATGGCCGAAACAAAATTTCAGTGAAGTCAGTTTTTGAGGTTACGGACGCCCGTAAAAGGACGTCCGGAGTGCTCGGAAATCCGTAAATTTGGCTCGGGTTAGGGGTTCTGGATGTCCGGAAAAGGTCGGATGTCCGGTGTTTCCTAGGGCTTCGGACGTCCGTAAAACGTGGTCGTCCAGTGGGTCGGGGTCAACGCGAGATGCGAGATCCAGGCCGCGATTTTGGGCGGAATTTGGGGATTTTGGGGCCAAAATTGATGAGATTTCGTGGATGAAAGATGGGGAAACTTGGGGAGATGCTAGATCTACTTGAAACCAAGCAAATCCATGGATCAAATCCAACAAAACTTCGTCAAACCAACAAATCACAAAAAAATTTAGGGCTATTTTTGTTGGGGATTTTCGAAATTGGCAAAGAACACAATAAAATCAAGCTAGAAAACAATGAGGGGAGGCTCCGAAATCGTGATCAACGTGGCTCATGATGCCAAGATGATGTAGGGTGGAACCCTAGATGGCCGATCTTTCACGAAAGGAGCGGATCCCGCGAAAAACACGAAGAACACGAGGGGAAACACGAGGGGAGAATCACGAGGGGAACACAAGAGAACACTCAAACCAACAAGTATGATCACACATGTGCTAGATCCTCGAAACACAAAGAGATACAAGATCCGAATCCAAGAAAGGACGATACATAGGGTAACCGGTTCTTCTCCGTGAGGTCTTGATGGGGCCGCCCAAGAGGGGGTCTTGAATCCAAGGTGGATCTTCTCCGAAGAGGGGCCGCGGTCTCTCTCAAGGAGTAGATGCGTATGGATGAGCGAAGCTCTATCTCTCAAATGAGCTATCACAACGCTAACCCTAACGAGGAGGAGGTGGAGGAGTATATATAGTCTAGGGACACGAAGGGGTAAGTGGGGGATACATGGGCCTCGGGCCCGACAGGTACCAGACGTCCGGTGGCTCGCGAGGGTCCGGTTGTCCGATACTTGTTGGACGTCCGGCGTTTTGGCTCGGTTGAGGTGGCGCCGGATTTCCGGAGACGATCAGGCGTCCGGTCGCTGGAGTGTGTCGGACGTCCGGTACTTGTCGGATGTCTGGCCGCTGTAGCTTCCGTTGGCTGGCCCTTCTTGCTGGATGAGTGCCCAGGCGTCGGACGTTCGGCGTTGCCCGGTCGTCTGGTGGCTGAAGACTTCGGGCAGCTTCTTCTCTTGGTCCTTGTACTTGGCGTCCTTGCTAGCTCTTCCGTTGGATGTGGTGGCTCCGTGGCTTTCCTCTAAGTACCTGATCATGCATAGCACACACGTTGGAGGTAGTAGCCATGTCTCACATGTAGAAAGTGAAAGTTCGGAGAGGAGCGAGTTCACCTTGTGTCCAATGGCGTATGTTCGAGGTCTCGTCATATGTCCTCTTGGGGCTTGGAGAGTAGTCGGAGTCTACATGGGGATGAACGTGGGATGCTCCGCATCACGAGGGCTTCAAAATAAGATCCTGTATTGGCATGTTTAGATGATTTTTTGTCGCCACCAGTTACCAGATTATAGTGCGTGGTTACCATATTTAGCAACACACAGTTTCCACAATAACATGAATGGTCACCAGGCAATAATTTACATGTGTTATTAGGCATTCCATTCCTTTTGTACAGCTACAAAGTGAGTTTTTCAAATATTACAAGTATAAAATGATAATATGTCATAAAAGTAGTATGGTGCAAGTCTTAGACTAATAGAGAATGGCATCCCATCATCTGATAACTAAGTGTATTTAAATCTGGTAAGTGAAACTAATCTGGTAACTGCTGGTGAAAAAAGTTGTCAAAACATATCGATATTGGATCTAGTTTCGAAGATCTCGCCACGGTGAAACCAACAGGGAAAGTGGATCATCAATCGGATTAATGGTTTGAGAAATAAAAGTTTTCTAGTGTAGTCCTCACATAAGACACCATGGGCACGTCCCCCCACATAGCACAGTCATTCTTTTTATGCCTGTCTTGTAGTACCGTGGCCAGATCATAGTGTAATAACTTCTCATAGCCTAGTAGGCCTGGCCGGACCTTATTATATCTCATTCGTGAAATATTTCGCATCTTCTTGTATGAGTGTATTAGTAGGATTGCATTAATTGTTATTTCCTGGGCTTTGCAGGCATCAGCTAATTTAGAGATTGAGGTAACAAATTTGGCATCAAAGGCTGGCAAAGGTAATTTTATAATAAAAACTGTATGGCATTTAGCAGCTTCCTCTTGATTTTTTGTTCATATTTCCTGTCAAATCCATTTATAAGATCATTATGTATTTCTTATTGGTTGTTTCTTCTTAACAGCAAAATACTGATTCCATTTTTCTAACTTCCAATTTTTTCTTTGCCTCTTTCCTTCGGAACTACCCGTTTGCCTACTATCTGTTATATGTGAACTAAATCTTACACTTGCATGGGAAATTTGGCTACTAGAGAGTAATGTTTAGGATTTGAATAACACCCTTCATTCATTTGTAAGGTGAAGTACTTGGTTCTTTGTCAATCCCTATTGGAAGGGGAACAACAACATTGAAACGAGCTGCTTCTATCAGAATCCTTCAGCAAGCTGCTGATGTCAAGCGAGTAATGACATGTCCTCTTACTGGGAAGGTAGTTCTTTTGTTTTGTAGAACTTGCTGAGCTATTTTGACAATGTTAAAAAAAACTTTTTTTAATTTATATTAAATTTGCTCATCAGTTAGCATCCTTAATTACTTGTTTAATTTATATTACATCAACTTAAGCATATTTAACATTTTGTAGGCCACAGGACTCGATGAGGGAGACAGGAAAGGCTGTGGTGCTTTAGTACTTTCATGTTGTTACATAGAACGATCTACTCAAACAGACTTCCAGAGCTGGAAAGATAGCATAAGCAATGCAGAGACTGGTTTCTGTGTAGGGCTTACCCCAGATGGTCCATGGGAAAGTTTTACTGCAGTTTTACCACTGTCAATCATCCCAAAATCACTTAATAGTAATCACTTTGCGTTTGAGATCACCATGAAAAATGGAAAGAAACATGCAACTTTGAGGTCCCTTGCTGTTATTGCTAATGATTCTGACATAAAACTTGAAGTTTCTGTATGTCCCATAAACAAGCTTAATAGCTCCATGATAAATGATAAATCAACCAGTTCCACCAACAACGTTGATGAAGTATTTGAAAACCAGTGGTACCAACCCATTTCAGGATGGACAAGTAACCATTCTAGTGATCATGGAATTGAGTTGGGCCAATGGAGCACCAAGGACTGCTCTTACTCATCCAAGGTAATTTCTTTTGGGCCTGTTGATCAAGGAAATCAATCTTTCCTTTATTTGAGGAAATATACATTATATTTGGTTTTAGGTTATGCAAAAAATGACATATATTATAACAAAAGTTATTAGCTTCTAATCTAACAAAACTATGCAACTTATTATGAAGGCATTCTTTGAACCTCGTCTTCCACCTGATTGGAAGTGGACTTCACCATGGAAAATCGAAAAATCTACTTCTGTAGATTGTGATGGATGGGCGTATGCTGCTGATATTCAAAACTTAAACTGGCCGTCATCCTGGAGATCTTCTAAATCACCACATGACTATGTTAGACGAAGGTGTTGGGTACGTACGAGGCAGCTATTGCAAGAACAAAGTGTGGAAATAGCTAGGAATGTAGTTGCTATTGTGGATCCATATTCATCTACAGCGTTGCCTTGGACAGCCATGATCAAAGATATGGATTTGTGCTTGCAAGTTCGGCCTTTTTCTGTAAAATCAGACGAATCATACAATTGGAGTCAGGTTCTTTCACTAGGTTGTGACAGCCTACCTAAGCAGCAGCAGTCTTCACTTTCTAGGCAAAGCACCATGAAACAATCATCTGTTCCATCAAAGAATTCTGTTCTTAGGCTTGCTGAGCTCGAGAAAAAAGATGTTCTTTCATACTGCTCCCCTCTTGTTGGTATCAAACAATATTTCTGGCTTAGTGTTGGAGTTGATGCTTCCATTGTTCATACGGACTTAAATATGCCTGTTTACGACTGGAAGTTCTCTTTCAATTCAATTCTTAGACTTGAAAATAAGCTTCCATATGAAGCTGAGTATTCTATTTGGGAGAAGTCAGCTGAAGGTAATATGGTTGAAAGGCAGCATGGTATTGTATCGTCAGGTGGAAGCACATTCATTTATTCAGCAGATATTCGGAAATCCATTTATCTCACACTGTTTGTTCAAAATGACTGGATTTTAGAAAAGGTAATGCATTTGTGTCTGTGTAGAACATTTCCAAACCAAACTAGTGGATCATGGTTCTTCTTATGATAGTGTAGTTAGAGATCTATAGCACATAGGTGTGATAAATCCGCTGGTTTCTGGAATACGCTTTGTACTATCCTGCTGTTCCCATCTCTTTTTCTTCTTACCAGACAGATCACTAATTTATGTTACCTGCCTTGCATGTATACTTACTTGAGGGATTAAAGTAATTTATCCATTTCTCATTCCTTTTAGGATGCTGAACTGATAATGGACTTGCTGTCCCTGGAACACGTTTCTTCTTTCTGGATGGTTCAGAAACGAACCCAGAGGTTTGAAGCTTTTATTCTTTCAGCTTTTCCTAGTAGAATTTCACGAACAGTAATTTGAGTACAACCAAGATGTAGTTTTTGCATTTCAGCTTTTCTTCCGATGCTGTCCAAACAAACAACCTATGTAGCCATAGTATTTTTTGCATTTTGTTTTGGGAAATGCCGCATCACATTTGTTGCCATATGTTACACAATTCTGTACAACTTGAATTTGAGCCCATTCATAACGTTTGGTTTACTGAAGCCCTCTACTCTCTGATTACATGATATTCATATCAATATATGCCACACCGGCTGGTTGTGAAGGTGCATTAGCTTGTATTGTTCTTTTGGGATCCATTTAAAATTCTCCATAACAGTTTGATCTTGCAATCTAGCATCCACTCTTGCGTTTTCTTGCATAAAAACTTATTTTCAGTATAGAAAAAACCTACATGATCTGGTCAAAATACTCCCTCCGCCCCGAATTACTTGTCGTAGAAATGGATGTATTATAGAATTAAAAATACGTCTAGATACATCCATTTATGCGACAAGTAATTCTGGACGGAGGGAGTATGTGACCTGTTTCTTCTTTTGAAAGAAAAATAGGTGACCTTTTGGATTTAGTTTGTAGTCAATCACTTTCCTAACTACTCCCTCCGTCCCAAAATAAGTGACTCAACTTTGTACTACATCAGTAACATATATATTGCGTTCAAAATAGCCTATACTCCCTCCGTCCGAAAATACTTGTCATCAAAATGGATAAAAAGAGGTGTATCTAGAACTAAAATACATCTAGATACATCCCCTTTGATCCATTTTGATGACAAGTATTTCCGGACGGAGGGAGTATTTATCAACAAATATCCAAACACCATATATTTTGAGTAAAAACAGTACATATTTATTGATAGGCGCGATAGATTGATAATACTTGACTGAGTGTTCTATATTTTTTTAATGTTAACTATGATTATGGACTCAATTGTTTAGTATTTCTAATGTTTTTCGCTTGTGTATCAAATTAGGAAATTGCGTGTTAGCGTTGAACATGATCTGGGAGCAAGTGATGCTGCACCAAAGACGATAAGATTATTTGTTCCATATTGGATAAAAAACAATTCTTCCATTCCACTAGCTTATCGTATTGTGGAAATTGAACAAGCAGTAAATGCAGATGCAGACTCACTGGGCAGACCGGACTCACTCAGTAGACCAGACTCATTGAGCAGAGTGGCTAAATCTTCAAAATTTTCCCTCAGATATTCTTCAAAGTCCCTTGTCAGAAGAGGCAGCGTATCACAGAAAAACACACAAATATTAGAAGTTATCGAAGATTGTGCTATGAACTATATAATGCTTTCACCACAGGATTATGTGAACAGCTCGACACATACGCGCGAGTCTCGGGATAACACCTTCCGCCCGGCACAGGTTGCGATTTGTGTGGCTGTTGGAAGATGTAAACAGTACAGTATTGGAGTGTCCCTATTTGAGCTCGAGAACAAGGTTGACAATGCTATATTACACACATTTGATTATGCTTTTATGCACTACACTTTGCTGATTCAGTGCCATTTATCTGGTGCAGGAGAATGTTGATGTTAAAGCATTTGGTTCTGATGGATCATATTATTGGTTCTCAGTTCAACTGAAGATGGCTTCAGATAGGACTAAGGTTTGAATATTCATGCGTTATTTTCTGCATGTTGTAGTTCATTTATGTAAATTTGAGTCCGTGGTCGTATATTGGCCTGTAGAATTTATTGGGTGCCAAGTTCACTTGCCATATTTTTAGTCCTGTTCTGATTTATACTATTGCCGTACGGAATTTGGAACTAGGAACAAAGACCTATTTTAATTTACAAGATTAAAATGCAGACACTCCCATGGTAAGTAATTGTCATAGTTGCCTCTCATTCATCTATTCCCTTGCCTCGGGCAGCATTGGATAGTGATATGTAGTCAAAGAAGGTTTAGCTCAGTATATCAGTAAATATATAAGTTGGAGACAATAAATTGATATCCTGATGCATGCTGGGACCATAAAAAAGTAAAGAACAGTTCTTTTAGTAGCTATGCTTTATCTCAAACAAAATGCGCTAGGACAAATGTTTCCATGGTGTTGCTAGCGAATTCGCCATCTGGTGTTCAGCCGGAGCTTTGGCGCTTCGGGAACTTTTTATATGGGTTACTTACCTCGGACAATAGGCTCGTCCTTGGTCTGAGTTTTGTTCGTATTGTTTTCTGTGTGGTGTGAGTTCTTAGTTTGTTCCTTAGGGGTCCGCCTTGAGGTGTGTTTGGGTTGAGGGAGTTTCTGCCCTCACCCTTGTACATATTTCTTTCTTCTTGATGAAATAATACGCAGCTCTCCTGCGTGTTTGAGAAAAAAAAATCTCAAACAAAATCAGTATGCAAGGGTTTCTAGGATATAAAGCTCACTGTATTGGTAAGAATGTGTTCATATTTAACCGCAGAGTCTATTTATATCTGTTACAATTACACTTCATATCTTCACTCTTTTTTGAGAAAACACAAATGGCTTTTGCGTTTCATTGCATTGGAAAGAGAGGGAATTTACATCCTCCTAGGAGGCAGTTTTACACAGCCGTCAGGGGCTCAGTGGACATCCCAGGATGATGGCAAAAAATGACCCTGAGCCCTTGAGCTCCGGCCTTTGCCCAACATCGGGCCTCGTCCTTGATCGTGTCTAGAAGCTCATTGAGCGAGGGGCTAACATGGTCAAAAACGCACGCGTTCCTATGCTTCCAGATCATCCACGGCATCAAGAGCGCTGCGGATTTCAGCGCCTTGCGTAGAGTGGGCGGTGTGAACTCCTTCGCACGCAGCCATCAGTCCATAAGCGAATCATCGTGCTCGGGCGTCGGCGCCGGCAAGCGTAGCCAAGATAGGACCTCGTGCCATGTCTGCCTGGTGAATGGGCATGTGAGCATCAAGTGCCTGATCGTCTCCGGTTCCTGGTGGCACAGCAGGCACCGCGGGTGGTGCTGCAGGCCGCGGCGCGCGAGCCGCTCAGCAGTCCAGCGGCGGTCTTGGCAAGCCAGCCAATGGAAGAACTTCACTCTAGGCGGCGCCCAGGTCCTCCAAATGAGCTTCCAGGAGTGGCAGCCCGTCGCTCCATGGAATGTTGCCTGGTAGCATGACTGGGCCATGTATGTGCCACTGGTGGTCCAGCTCCAAAGTAGCTTGTCCGGCTCGTTGGACAGCTGGATGTGCTGCACCAAGTGCCAAAGCTTGAGATACTGACCGATCTCAGGAAGGCCGAGCAGATCTTGGATGTCACGCGCCCAGCCATTGTTGGTCATGGCCTCCGCCACCGTTCTTGTCTTCCGGCGCTGCTTTGGGATGCACTGAAAGAGCACGGGCACGAGCTCACGAACGCCCTGGCCACCAAGCCAGCGATCTTCCCCAAAAAGTGCGGTCCTTCCATCCCCGAGGGCCATGGTCGTCGAGGCGTAAAAGAGCGCGCGCTCCTCCGAGGTGAATTGCAGGTCCAGCCCTTGCCATGCTCTGTCCGTGTCTGTGCGCGCAAGCCATAGCCAGCGCAACCGTAGCGAGAGCCCTGTGCGCTCCAGGTCCCGGACGCCCAACCCGCCATACTCAAGCGGTTGGCAAACCCGGCGCCAGTTCACGTGGCAGTGACCACCGTGGGCATCCACACGGCCGGCCCATAGGAACCCACGCTGGATCTTCTCGAGCTGCTTTAAGGTTATTTTTGCTGGATCCACTGTGGGCATTCACTCTTTAGCTATTTCTTTTACCCTTTTAGATTATTTTTGTTGGTTTTGTTAACTGCCTTTGAACTGTGAACCTTGACTCAAGTTATTCTGTGTGAGATTGTTAGTACTTGTTTCTAATAGAATGTTATTGTGATATGGAATCAGCTGCCCCTTCTCTATGATGAAGTGCTACTGCTTACACAGAGCTTAACTCTGGATCATGTAGTTTAGGCCGGGAGACTTGTGCTGGTGCATGTTTTTTGGTTCAGATACCATCATTATCAAGATACTTTCGTCCTGCATGGCAAGTGTATACTCCGGCCTGAAAACATGCTACTTGGATGACCTTTGCCTTCCATGACCAGTGTTTGAGTGTTACACATGCCTGCAGTATTGGCATTCCTGTTAATTATCCAATTTTATTTCTATGTTCGGTCAATTGTGCTTTAACATTAAAAGGAATCTTTTGAGGCAATGCTATGTATGTATGCCACTGTATGCCTTTTCTTTTTCTCTTGAATAATATCTCACAGTATGATTTAAGTAAAGAATTTAGAAAAATGTTCTACTAATGCAGGTAGTGAATTTTCTTCCGCGTGCACTTTTTATTAATAGAACTGGGAGAAGTATTATTTTATCAGAGTATCATAGTGAGGTTGAGGAGCATTTACATCCAACTGATCCTCCAAAAGTGTTCCAATGGCGTTCAGAATTTGGAAACGAATTTTTAAAGGTTATTAACTTTGAACTGGTACCTTTTACATACTTCGTGCTAATGTTTAGTTTCTTAAGTTATTTGTTTTCTTTACCTTTCTCCATTTTGTATTCTTGCAGTTGCGGATGGAGGGATACAAATGGAGTACACCATTTAGCATTGATGCTAATGGAGTTATGTGTGTGCTCATGAACAGTGTTACAGGAAATGATCAAGTTTTTGTGAGGGTAAATGTTAGAAGTGGAACAAAAAGTTCACGTTATGAAGTTGTATTTCAACTTGCTTGCTGGTCCAGCCCGTACAGGTACAGCTACTTGTCATATTTATGTCAATATCTCTTACACTTGATAAACAAATTAAAAATCACGTACACAGGGTGGAGAATCGCTCCATGTTCTTGCCTGTACGATTTCGTCAAGTTGGTGGTGATGATTATGCTTGGCGTAGTCTACCTCCAAATTCATCAGCTTCCTTCTTCTGGGAGGATCTTGGCAGAAGGCGTCTGTTGGAGGTATTGGTAGATGGAACTGATGCTACGAGCTCTATGACATATGATATTGATGCCATCATGGATCACCAGCCACTAGCTACCTCAAGTGGGCTTAAGAAGGCCTTACGTATCACTGTTGTCAAGGAAGGCAAATTGCATGTTACACAAATTAGTGATTGGTTGCCAGAGAATAGAACTCGAGGACAGATAACTGAAAGACTATTATCACCAATCTTTCAGCCATCAGAGGTCGACTGTGGGCAGTCATCTCAAGATCTTGATAGTGAATTTCATGTTACTTTGGAACTAACAGAGCTGGGCATATCCATAATTGACCATATGCCTGAGGAAGTTCTTTACCTCTCAGTGCAGCAATTATTACTTGCTTACTCATCTGGAATGGGTTCTGGAATCAATAGGTATGATCTACTGTCGGCCTTTTGCTTTATTACTTTCTCACTGCTATTTTTCTCGTTTTCTCACATTCCTCTATGATTAGATGTTTTAAGTACTCTTTCAATGGTAGGTTTAAAGTGCGAATGCACTGGATTCAAGTGGACAATCAATTGCCTTTTGTTTCAATGCCTGTCCTCTTTTGTCCTCAGAAGATGGACAATCAATCAGACCATGTGCTCAAGTTCTCTATGACGATGCAGACCAATAATTTTCTAGATTTTTGTGTTTATCCATATATTGGTGTGCAGGTGAGCTGATTTGTTTTAACATGGTTTATCAGGAAATGGTCTTTGGATTCCCACAGCTATTTTAGTTATAATTTTACAGGCTTGTCATAGCTTGTACTATCTAGTAGAGATTTAGTTTTTTCCCCCTGTAATCTTGACTGCTGCATTCTGGATAGTTATTGTGCTATACCTGAGTGATCATGTAGATATTATGATGTCCTCAATATTCTTTTCCAGTAACAGCTGTGTATGTTTTCAGGTTCCTGAGAATTGTGTGTTTTTTGTTAACATCCATGAGCCGATTATTTGGCGCCTCCACGAGATGGTTCAACACCTTAAAATTGATAGGATATCTACCTCTCAGCCTTCAGCTGTTTCAATTGATCCTATTCTGAAAATAGGGTATGCAATTTGCCGCATCTTAATAGTTTTTCCTTTTTTTTTCTTCCCTGCTGTTGATACTGAATCTTCTTTTATAGGCTTCTGAATATCTCTGAAGTCCGCTTTAGAGTATCAATGGCAATGTCCCCAACCCAAAGGCCAAGAGGAGTTCTTGGGTTCTGGTCATCCTTGATGACTGCATTGGGGAACATGGAACACATGCCGGTAGGGCAGGGTTTTAATTTTTTATCTGTATCTTCATCTTTCATGCAATACTCATAATTCATTAACTTTTCTCTAGTTCTACAAACTGGCAATGTTTATGCTTCTGTAGTTAATTATTTTCTATTGCTAATCTTTTTTCTTAAATGTACAAGGTCCGTATAGCTCAAAGGTACCGTGAGGAGTTGTGCATGCGACAAAGTGCACTAATGAACTCTGCTATATCTAACATCCAAAAAGATCTTCTTAGCCAACCTCTTCAACTACTTTCTGGTGTTGATATTCTTGGCAATGCCAGTAGTGCTTTGAGTAACATGAGCAAGGGTATAGCAGCACTGTCCATGGACAAGAAATTCATTCAGGGCCGGATGAGACAGGTACATCAATGATTGTTCCTATGTTCATATGCGTGTGGCAAAACTGGTGCGAGTTGTACCTAAAACAAATTGCAATGCTGCTGCTGTGTTTTCTCCAGGATAGCAAAGGCGTCGAAGATTTTGGTGATGTCATACGAGATGGAGGTGGGGCTCTCGCGAAGGGAATCTTCAGAGGTGTCACGGGCATATTGACAAAGCCCATCGAGGGTGCAAAATCTTCTGGTGTTGAGGGCTTTGTACAGGGAGTTGGAAAAGGCTTAATTGGTGCAGCTGCTCAGCCAGTGAGTGGAGTTCTTGATCTTCTGTCGAAAACCACTGAAGGTGCAAATGCTGTAAAATTGAAAATATCATCAGCTATAATGGCTGAGGAGCAGTTGCTGCGTAGACGTCTCCCCCGAGCAATTGGTGGTGATAGCTTGATCTATCCTTATGACGAGTATAAAGCAGCTGGCCAGGTAATTAGTTGTCTCTCTATACAGGCCTTGATGTATTTGAATAGCATTTTCTGAATGATATATTTTCCTTTTTTTTGTTTGTGTGTGTGTGTGTGGGATTATGAAGGCTGTCTTGCAGTTAGCTGAATCTGGTACGTTTCTTGGCCAAGTTGACCTTTTTAAAGTGCGAGGAAAGTTTGCATCTACTGATGCTTATGAGGACCATTTCATACTTCCCAAGGGGAAAATTCTCTTAGTTACGCACAGAAGAGTATCGTTACTTCAGGTGAGACGGGTTTACACTCCAGTTACACTATGTTTAACAATTATTCAGTCAAAATCATTATATGTTTGGTTTCAGGTACCGATGATGACCCAGAGAAAGTTCAATCCTGCAAAGGATCCATGCTCGGTAATCTGGGATGTATTATGGGATGATCTTGTCACATTGGAGACTACTCATGGGAAAAAAGATGCTCCTGGATCCTTGCCTTCAAAGCTTATTTTGTATTTGAAGGCTAAGCCTGCGAATTCGAGGGAAGCTGTTCATTTGATCAAGTGTAATCGTGGTTCTGATCAAGCGACTATCATTTACTCAGCAATTGATAAAGTCTATAGAACCTATGGCCCAAATGCAATCAAGGTACACAAAATCTTAAATACAAATGACATGTACACGTAATCACACAGCATGCCTAGTTCCAGACTAAATAGAAAATGGTTAAACTTCATGTTAATACCAAACTTTCTGTGGAGTGTGCTTAACATTGCCCGATTTAATTTAGTTAAATTTGGACCAAAGCTGAACGATTTCTGTCAACTTTCTTTAGGAATTACTGAGATGGAAGGTACCAAAGCCATATGCCCCTCGCAATACCAACCGTCACACTGTTCAAGATTTATCATTTGCATAGATGATATTGATCATGCAAAAGGTCAAGAAACATTATATACACTTGTGATGTTCCAGATGGGCTGCGTTTGAGTACCCATACCTGCTAAAGCAAAGGTATTGACACTTAACTGCTCTTGTGTTGCACACCATCATTTGAGTAAAATCAAGCTTGTTTGAGTAAAATTTGGATTGCTAAATGATTAATTGACCTTGTAGCCCCGTTGTTTCTCTATCATGAGCTTTGAGTGTTATAATTTTAAAACTGGAGCTAAAAGGCATATTCAGCTTGAGTTCTGAAAACTTCTTCCCTGACAACTGGTATAAGTGGATCTTGCTAGAGTTATATTATGTTCCATGTATAGCCTGTATAGTTCCCCGTAGTATGAGGGGTTTCCTGCATATTTACCACCTGTACATGTATATATCCTGGGGGTATATAGTCTTTGGCCATTGCCCCCAGGAAATACAAGTTGCTATTTCCCTAACAGATCTATCATATGGTATATATGTGCTTGCAAGCACTGAGAAATCATAGAAGTTTTAGTCTTAAATATACTACTCCCTCCGATCCGTATTAATCGTCGCAGCTTTAGTCCAACTTGGGAGCATCTCCTTATTTCTTTTTCTTGTGGTGTAATGTTAATCCAGACGACTATAATTCTTTGTCTGGTATCATCTTCCTGACAGCACTGCCACATAATTAAGTTTGAAGGCTCCTCAAAATCTAGAATGTAGCTGTGACATTTTTTCTTTGAGGAATCGTTTGTTTCGATTGGTGTTGGCATCAGATAATGTAGTATGATTCATATTGAGCTTATGTTTTGCAGGTATTAGTTGGCTTGCAGCCCGCGTAGTTGCTAATGGATTGAAGTCGCTAAAGTAAAATAAGATATCATTTCTTGCTCGATTTAAGTGGTGATTTCCTTCCACAGCTACGGCTCTTACCTACAGGTGGGTACTACTGGCAAAGGAGAACCTGTCCACTCCGGCTAGAAAAACGGAAAGCCTTTTTCTTACTAGTTTGATTTCTACTCCATTGGATGCTCGAGGCTCAAGAAGAAAATATGGAAAAAACAACTTGTTTACAGGTATATGTTAGGATGTCAGGATAGCTGGTGGTGGCTCTTATTGATTACATGTACATAGCCTTTTTGTGATGTGAAGCCAGAGCATTTTCTTTAAGCAGAACTAGATGACCCTTTATGCCCTTTGCGCAAAAATCAGTTGTAGCCGTGAAGACAAGTAACCTATAACCTATGAACAGTTATGTTTTACGAATGACCCATGGAGGTGTTTGGTTCCCTACATGACTATGAATAAGCAACAAAGAAGCCGAGCAAACTATATGAAATAAATTTCAACTAGCATAATTTATATGAAATAAATTTTAACAGACGTAGTTTATTTAAAAGGTAAGCAAACCATTACAATGAATTTCTTAGCAAACTCGAACGCACCATACATGAAATATGGTTCATTCATTTGGCTGGTGCATGTGAGCCCGTCATGTAATAGGATACATGAAATATGTTTTGTTAAAAAGGCTTTTGCCCACTTTATATATAAACCAGCAACCATCAACAACTCAATACAAACTTATGCCATTCCAACACATGCACACACCCAACCAGCAACCATCAACAACTTAGTACAAACTTATGCCATTCTAACACATGCACACACCCAAGGTGGATACACTGGCGCTGAGCGTAGCAACAACCCCACCCCTATCACTACAAGAGCTATTGGGGTCCTTAATCATGAACATGCCATTGTAAAGAGATGAAGCTGCCGACGATAACTCATGGGCTTGGGAAGGATATGACGCCAGAGTGCTGTCAACGCTCGAACTAAGGATCAGGGTTTTCCCTGGAGCAACACGATGTGCAATGAGGACTGCAGCGACGCCTTCAAGAAGGGAATGAACATCGTTGTCGCTGACCTGCCTGAAGACAACAGATTTTCACCTTGACCCAACACTCATCGCCCTTGGCATATGTGTGACTGCCACACCACCGCCATCGATCGTCACATGCCCTGGCCGCCACGGCGGGCACATAGCCATGGCCATCGGGTAGCACCTAAGCACGAGCTCCTCCCATGACCCTGCGCTCCTACCACCAGAGCCTCCGTCCCGGCCTCCAAGACCATCCCACCCCCATCAACATGGACCACTTACGTTGAGGCCGGAAAATCAGTCCATTTTGGTATATCTGGAGCCTCGCTAGCTGTACCAGGGCAGGGGGAGGCCACCAGCAGCTGCTAGCCACGCCGCATTCGTCGTGCCATTTCTTGAACCGAGGCCAGCCACCCTTGGCAACAGCAAGATCCAGAGCGCCCCTGCCACCAAGGCTAGCCAAAGGCGAGAAGCGCTGAGCCGCTATGTTCCACCGTCAGACGCACCATTAACCGTAGAGCTGAATGCCTCATGAATCACGAGGAGGGGGCGCTACCCTGACCAATCAAGAGGGCCTCGGTCAGGGCAGCTGCCTGCGGCACCGCGAGGTTAAATCTGGACGAGCCATCGCGACCGCCGTCCCCAACCTCGGCCCGCACTACCACCACCCATTGCCGCTCGCACTAGATCTAGCCGTGCCGGACCATGCCGTCGTTGTCTCTGGCACCCCGGCGCGCCTGCCACCTAGCCGTTCACCGCGGGAAGGCAGCGCTGCCCGCCGTGCCACCGTGGAGCCCAGTCGCAGCGCCATGTTCTGGGCCGGGACACCAGCCTGTGCTAACACCACCCGAGCAAGAAGACACAGGGGGCCTACTGTCGCCGGCAACGACAAGGCAACGCCTCCATGGAGGGAACGACCCACACAACATCGCCGCTGCCCAATCTGGTCGGATTGGGGGTTTTCACGCGAGAAAGGAAATGGAGGTGGGGAGAAGGAGACCACGACACCGCCTCCAAGAAGGAAACGTCGCCCAAGGCCGACGTCGCTGTCGGGCCGAGCCAGGTGGCCAGGGGTTTCCCCCGGTCCCGATCTGCACCACCAGCCCCAAACTTCACCGGATCCAGCGACCAGCTGTGGGATAACAGGCGCACAAGGGGGAGGGAGCGAAGTGGGGGCGGCAAACCTCCAGATTTGGCGAGGAAGGAGGCCTCCACACTTAGCCACCAGGCGCCGACGCCCCACCGCCCCTGCAGTCGAGGATGTCGGCCAGAGCCCTCCGCGAGCACTGTTTAGGGCTAGAACGGCGCCGTCGCGCGGGCATGGGTCGCCGCCCCTAGGATCCAGATCCTCCAAAGCCGGAGCGACGAGGGCCTCACCGCCACTGTCACTGGCGGCCGCGCGGGCTTGCCCGGCGACCACCTTAGGTGGCGACGAGGAGGGGGAGGAGGAGTGGGGGAGGTAGCGCTCGGGAACCCTAGCCGTCGCGCGAGTTGCCCAGGCAGGCGACGCAGGGGCCCAAAGGGAGGGGAAGTCGTCACTATCCTATTCCATCGATAATAAGGATCCTTAATGTATTTCTTCGTCGGATTCGCAAGACACGTTTCGTCAGTATCGTGCCCCTGCTGATTAAGGCGAGCTTTTATCTCCTTTAAGTTGATAGGTGCGCCGACGTTGAAAACGTCGGCACGGTCAATGACATTCTTGTTGAGGATGGTAACAAACTTGAGCTGGATGCGTCTAAACTCATCTCTACTATCTCTTGGGCTAATTTCCTCCATTTTCTTTCCCCATGCGATGACGTCAGAGTTCTTTTAAGGCGTCCAGTGTGACGCCCCCGATTCAACCGTACACTAATCATACACGTAAACGTGTACGATCAAGATCAGAGACTCACGGGAAGATATCACAACACAACTCTACAAATAAAATAAGTCATACAAGCATCATATTAAAAGCCAGGGGCCTCGAGGGCTCAAATACAAGAGCTCGATCATAGACGAGTCAGCGGAAGCAACAATATCTGAGTACAGACATAAGTTAAACAAGTTTGCCTTAATAAGGCTAGCACAAACTGGGATACATATCGAAAGAGGCACATGCCTCCTGCCTGGGATCCTCCTAAACTACTCCTGGTCGTCGCCAACGGCCTTCACGTAGTAGTAGGCACCTCCAGTGTAGTAGGAGTCATCGTCGACGATGGCCGCCTCCATCTTGCAGCATGTAGAAGAGAGTAGATGGTAAGTTCACCAAGTAACATCGCATAGCATAACCCTACTCGGTGATCCTCCCCTCGTCGCCCTGTGAGAGAGTGATCACCGGTTGTATCTGGCACTTGGAAGGGTGTGTTTTATTAAGTATCCGGTTCTAGTTGTCATAAGGTCAAGGTACAACTCCGGGTCGTCCTTTTACCGAGGGACACGACTATTCGAATAGATAAACTTCCCTGCACGGATGAACCACATTTCCCAACACGCTCGATCCCCTTTGTCCGGACACACTTTTCTGGGTCATGCCCGGCCTCGGAAGATCAACACGTCGCAGCCCTACCTAGGCACGACAGAGAGGTCAGCACGCCGGTCTAAATCCTATGGCGCAGGGGTCTGGGCCCATCACCCATTGCACACCTACATGTTGCGTATGCGGCCGGCGAGCAGACCTAGCCTCCCTTATACAAGAGCAGGCATTCCAGTCCAAACCGGCGCGCGCCACTCAGTCGCTGACGTCACGAAGGCTTTGGCTGATACCACGACGTCGAGTGCCCATAACTGTTCCCGCGTAGTTGGTTAGTGCGTATAGGCCAATGGCCAGACTCAGATCAAATACCAAGATCTCGTTAAACGTGTTATGTTGAAATAACCGCGGACGCCGACCAGGGCCAGGCCCACCACTCTCCTAGGTGGTCTCAACCTACCCTATCGCTCCGCCACAAAGATCCACTCAGAGGGCCGTCAGGACAAAGGTCCTTTCAGCCCCCAATCCGTGAATCACTCGCGGGTACTCTACGAGCCGACCCGGCTTTAGTCACCACATGTATCATGTATAAGTATATAGTATGTACCCGTGATCATCTCCCGAGTGATCACGGCCCGATAGTATAGCATGGCAGACGGACACGAATGTAGGGCCACTAATGATAAACTAGCACCCTATACTAAGCATTAGGATTGCAGGTAAAGGTATCAATAATAGTAGCAAGGACAGGCTATGCATCAAGATAGGATTAAAGGAAAGCAGTAACATGCTACACTACTCTAATGCAAGAAGTAGAGAGAAGAGTAGGCGATATCTGGTGATCAAAGGGGGGGCTTGCCTGGTTGCTCTGGCAAGTAAGGGGTCATCAACAACGTAGTCGATCGGGGAACCAGCAACGGCGTCAGTCTCGTAGTCCACCGGAGAGAAGAGGGAGAAGAAACAATGAATACAATGCAAACAGATGCATAGCGATGCATGACATGACAAGTAGCGGTGCTAGGGATGCCCTAACGTGGTATGAGGTGATACCGGTGAAGGGGGGAAACATCCGGGAAAATATCCCTGGTGTTTCGCGTTTTCGGACAGATGAATCGGAGGGGGAAAGTTGCGTGTTCGCTATGCTAGGGTTGTGTGGCGGACAAACGGGCGGCGTATCCGGATTCATCTCGTCGTTCCGAGCAACTTTCATGTACAAGGTATTTTCATATGAATTATGGATTATTTTATATTAATTTTTAAAGATTTAAATCATTTTTAGGATTAGCAGAATTAATTAAATTAGAAAATACAATTATGACGTCAGCATGATGTCGGCATGACGTTAGTGGTCAACTCTGACCGTTGACCGGTCAATCTGACATGTGGGTCCCACTCGTCATAGGCTGTTAACCAATTAACAATAGCAGGTTAATTAGGTTTAATTAAACTAGATTAATTAAGTTAATTGATTAATTAATTTTTTATTTTTTATTTTTTATTATTATTGTTATTATTTTTTATTTATTTTCTTTTTTTATAACGTTCTAGGGCGTGGGCCCCAACGTCAGTGGCCCGGGGGGGTAGCGGGAGAGGCGAGCGGGTTAACGGGCGAGCACCTGTGCGAGGGCACGGGGCATCAGGGGCGCCGGCGAGGCCATGACGCCGTCCGGGGAGGGGCGTGGCCAAGCCGAGGTGGCGACAACCGGAGTGGGGAGCTGCGGGATGAGGCCGCGGTGGGGGTAGGGCGATAGGGGTGCGCGTGGGGCGGCAAGGCGAGCGGCGGGAGCGAAGCAGCAGGAGGCGGCCGAGGGCGCGGCCCCGGGCGCAGGGAGTTAGCGCGGGGGAAGGAGGTGCGTGGGCACGGGCGGTCTCCGACGGGTGTGAGAGGACGACGCAAGGCGGTTGCGGGGATTGGCCGGCGCATCAGCGCGGCGTACGGCGAGGCGAGGCGGGACCATGCGGTCGTTGGCGGCGGAGGTTCGCGCGCGGTCGGTGGGTGACGAGCGCGAAGTCGACCGTGGCGGCTACGGCATCTACGGCGATGGATTCGGCAGTGAGGGGTGGGGAAAACGAGCGGGGGCTCACATCGGTGTTGTAGGTGTTGGGGAACGTAGCAGAAATTCAAAATTTTCCTACACGTCACCAAGATCTATCTATGGAGAAACCAGCTACGAGTAGAAGGAGAGTGCATCTACATACCCTTGTAGATCGCTAAGCGGAAGCCTTCAAGTGAACGGGGTTGATGGAGTCGTACTCGTCGTGATTCAAATCACCGATGATCAAGTGCCGAACGCACGGCACCTCCGCGCTCAACACACGTACAGCCCGGTGACGTCTCCCACGCCTTGATCCAGCAAGGAGAGAGGGGAGGTTGAGAAAGACTCCATCCAACAGCAGCACAATGGCGTGGTGGTGGTGGAGGAGCGTGGCAATCCCGCAGGGCTTCGCCAAGCACCATGGGAGAGGAGGAGGAGGAGAGGCAGGGCTGCACCAACGGGAGGAAGAGAACTCATGTGTATGGCAGCCCCAAACCTCAACTATATATAGGGGGAAGGGGGGGGCTGCGCCCCCTTTAGGGTTTCCCACCCCCAAGGGGTGCGGCCAGCCCTAGATGGCAAAGGGGGTGGCGGCCAAGAGGGGAGAGGAGAGGGAGGCGCACCAATATGGGCCTTAAGGCCCATCTGGACTAGGGTTTGCCCCCTCCGACTCTCCCTTGCGCCTTGGCCCCTTGTGGGGGGCGCACCAGCCCTCCTAGGGTCTGGTACCCTCCCACACTTGGCCCACGCAGCCTTCTGGGGCAGGTGGCCCCACTTGGTGGACCCCCGGGACCCTCCCGGTGGTCCCGGTACAATACCGATATCGCCCGAAACCTTTCCGGTGACCAAAACAGGACTTCCCATATATAAATCTTTATCTCCGGACCATTCCGGAACTCCTCGTGACGTCCGGGATCTCATCCGGGACTCCGAACAACATTCGGTTACCACATACAAGCTTCCTTTATAACCCCAGCGTCATCGAACCTTAAGTGTGTAGACCCTACGGGTTCGGGAGACATGTAGACATGACCGAGACGTTCTCCGGTCAATAACCAACAGCGGGATCTGGATACCCATGTTGGCTCCCACATGTTCCACGATGATTTCATCGGATGAACCACGATGTCAAGGACTTATTCAATCCCGTATTCAATTCCCTTTGTCTATCGGTATTTTACTTGCCCGAGACTCGATCGTCGGTATCCAATACCTTGTTCAATCTCGTTACCGGCAAGTCTCTTTACTCGTTCCGTAACACATCATCCCGTGATCAACTCCTTGGTCACATTGCGCATATGATGATGTCCTACCGAGTGGGCCCAGAGATACCTCTCCGTTTACACGGAGTGACAAATCCCAGTCTCGATCCGCATAAAACAATAGATACTTTCGGAGATACCTGTAGTGCACCTTTATAGTCACCCAGTTACGTTGTGACGTTTGATACACCCAAAGCACTCCTACGGTATCCAGGAGTTACACGCTCTCATGGTCAAAGGAAGAGATACTTGACATTGGCAAAGCTCTAGCAAACGAACTACACGATCTTTGTGCTATGCTCAGGATTGGGTCTTGTCCATCACATCATTCTCCTAATGATGTGATCCCATTATCAACGACATCCAATGTCCATAGCCAGGAAACCATGACTATCTGTTGATCACAACGAGCTAGTCAACTAGAGGCTCACTAGGGACATATTGTGGTCTATGTATTCACACGTGTATTACGATTTCCGGATAATACAGTTATAGCATGAATAAAAGACAATTATCATGAACAAGGAAATATAATAATAATACTTTTATTATTGCCTCTAGGGCATATTTCCAACAGTCTCCCACTTGCACTAGAGTCAATAATCTAGTTCACATCGCCATGTGATTAACACTCACAGGTCACATCGCCATGTGACTAATACCCAAGAGTTTACTAGAGTCAGTAGTCTAGTTCACATCATTATGTGATTAACACTCAATGAGTTTTATGTTTGATCATGTTGCTTGTGAGAGAGGTTATAGTCAACGGGTCTGAACCTTTCAGATCCGTGTGTGCTTTACAAATCTCTATGTCATCTCCTAGATGCAGCTACCACGCTCTATTTGGAGTTATTCCAAACAACTGTTCTACTTGGAGCTATTCTAAATTATTGCTCCATTATATGTATCCGGTCTCTCTACTCAGAGCTATCCGGATAGGTGTCAAGCTTGCATCGTCGTAACCTTCACGACGAACTCTTTTACCACCTCCATAATCGAGAAAATTCCTTAGTCCACTAGTTACTAAGGATAACTTTGATCGCTGTCCTATGATCCATTCATGGATCACTCTTGTACCCCTTGACTGACTCATGGCAAGGCACACTTTCGGTGCGGTACACAGCATAGCATACTGTAGAGCCTACGTCTAAAGCATAGGGGACGACCTTCGTCCTTTCTCTCTTTTCTGCCGTGGTCGAGCTTTAAGTCTTAACTTCGTACCTTACAACTCAGGCAAGAACTCCTTCTTTGACTGGTCCATCTTGAACACCTTCAAGATCATGTCAAGGTATGTGCTCATTTGAAAGTACTATTAAGCATTTTGATCTATCCTTATAGATCTTGATGCTCAATGTTCAAGTAGCTTAATCCAGGCTTTCCATTGAAAAACACTTTCAAAATAACCCTATATGCTTTCCAGAAATTCTACATCATTTCTGATCATCAATATGTCAACAACATATACTCATCAGAAATTCTATAGTGCTCCCACTCACTTCTTTGGAAATACAAGTTTCTCATAAACTTTGTACAAACCCAAAATCTTTGATCATCATCAAAGCATACATTCCAACTCCGAGATGCTCACTCCAGTCCTTAGAAGGATTGCTGGAGCTTTGCATACTTATTAGCATCTTTCGGGATTGACAAAACCTTCCGGTTGTATCACATACAACCTTTCCTCAAGAAAATCGTCGAGGAAACAATGTTTTGACATCCTATCTGCAAGATTTCATAAATAATGCAGTAATCGCTAATATAATTCCAACAGACTCTTAGCATCGCTACGAGTGAGAAAATCTCATCGTAGTCAACTCCTTGAACTTGTCAGAAAACATCTTAACGACAAGTCGAGCTTTCTTAATGGTGACATTTACCATCATTGTCCGTCTTCCTTTTGAAATCCATCTGTACTCATACATGGATCCTCTCTCGGATTTTATGGCCTCAAGCCATTTATCGGAATCCGGGCCCACCATCGCTTCTCCATAGCTCTTAGGTTCATTGTTGTCTAGCAACATGACTTCCAAGACAGGATTACGTACCACTCTGATGTAGTACGTATCCTTGTCATCCCACGAGGTTTGGTAGTGACTTGATCCGAAGTTTCATGATCAACATCACAAGCTTCCACTTCAATTGGTGTAGGTGCCACAGGAACAACTTCCCGTGCCCTGCCACACACTAGTTGAAGAGACGGTTCAATAACCTCATCAAGTTTCCACCATCCTCCCACTCAATTCTTTCGAGAGAAACTTTTCCTCGAGAAAGGACCCGATTCAAGAAACAATCCATATTGCTTTCGGATCTGAATTAGGAGGTATACCCAACTGTTTTGGGTTTCCTATGAAGATGCATTTTATCCGCTTTGGGTTCGAGCTTATCAACCTGAAACTTTTTCATATAAGCGTCGCAGCCCCAAAATTTTAAGAAACGACAACTTAGGTTTCTCTAAACCATAATTCATACGGTGTCATCTCAACGGAATTACGTGGTGCCCTATTTAAAGTGAATGTGGTTGTCTCTAATGCCTAACCCATGAACGATAGTGGTAATTCGATAAGAGACATCATGGTACGCACCATATCCAATAGGGTGTAACTATGATGTTCGGACACACCATCAAACTATGGTGTTCCAGGCGGTATTTAATTGTGAAACAATTTCCACAATGTCTTAATTGTGTGCCAAAACTTGTAACTCAGATATTCATCTCTATGATCATATCATAGACATTTTATCCTCTTGTCACAATGATCTTCTACTTCACTCTGAAATTACTTGAACCATTCAATAATTCAGACTTGTGTTTCATCAAGTAAATATATTCAACATCTACTCGAATCATCTGTGAAGTAAGAACATAACGATATTCACTGCATGCCTCAGCACTCATTGGACTACACACATCAAAATGTGTTACTTCCAACAAGTTGCTATCTTCTTCCATCTTATTGAAAACCCAGGCTTTTCAGTCATCTTGCCTATGTGGTATGATTTGCATATCTCAAGTGATTCAAAATCAATTGAGACCAAACGGTCCATTTGCATGGAGTTTCTTCATGCATATACACCAATAGACATGGTTCGCATGTCTCACACTTTTCAAAAACGAGTGAGTCCAAAGATCCATCAACATGGAGCTTCTTCATGCGTTTTATACCAATATGACTTACATGGCAGTGCCACAAGCAAGTGGTACTATCATTACTATCTTATATCTTTTGGCATGAAAATGTGTATCACTACGACCGAGATTCAATAAACCATTCCTTTAGGTGCAAGACCATTGAAGGTATTATTCAAAAATAGAGTAACCATTATTCTCCTTAAATGAATAACCGTATTGCGATAGACATAATCCAATCATGTCTATGCTCAATGCAAACACCAATCTCGGTGGTAGAGGGAGCGTGCGATGCTTGATCACATCAAACTTGGAAACACTTCCAACATATATCGTCAGCTTACCTTTAGCTAGTCTCCGTTTATGCCGTAGCTTTTATTTCGAGTTACTAACACTTAGCAACCGAACCGGTATCTAATACCCTGGTGCTACTAGGAGTACTAGTAAAGTACACATTAACATAATGTATATCTAATATACTTCTATCGACTTTGCCAGCCTTCTCATCTACCAAGTATCTAGGGTAATCCTGCTCCAGTGGTTGTTCCCCTTATTACAGAAGCACTTAGTCTCGGGTTTGGGTTCAACCTTGGGTTTCTTCACTTGAGCAGCAGCTGAATTGCCGTTTCATGAAGTATCCCTTTGTTCCCTTGCCCTTCTTGAAACTAGTGGTTTCACCAACCATCAACAATTGATGCTCCTTCTTGATTTCTACTTTCGTGGTGTCAAACATCATGAATATTTCAAGGATCATCATATCTATCCCTGGTATGTTATAGTTCATCACGAAGCTCTAGCAGCTTGGTGGCAATGACTTTGGAGAAACATCACTATCTCATTTGGAAGATCAACTCCCACTCGATTCAAGTGATTGTTGCACTCAGACAATCTGAGCACAAGCTCAACGATTGAGCTTTTCTCCCTTAGTTTGTAGGCTAAGAAAATTGTCGGAGGCCTCATACCTCTTGACGTGGGCACGAGCCTGAAATCCCAATTTCAGCCCTCGAAACATCTCATATGTTCCGCGACGTTTCGAAAACGTCTTTGGTGCCTCTACTTAAACCATTTAACTGAACTGTCACGTAGTTATCAAAACATGTATGTCCGATGTTCGCAACATCCACAAACGACGTTTGGGGTTCAGCACACTAAGCAGTGCATTAAGGACATAAGCGTTCTAGTGTCCGCATAATCGCTACTGTCAACTTTCAACTATATTTTCTCTAGGAACATAACTAAAACAGTAGAACTATAGCGTGAACTACGACATAATTTGCAAAAGGTCTTTTGACTATATTCAGGATAATTAAGTTCATCTTATGAACTCCCACTTAGATAGACATCCCTCTGGTCATCTAAGTGATCACATGATCCGAGTCAACTAGGCCGTGTCCGATCATCACGTGAGACGGACTAGTCATCATCGGTGAACATCTTCATGTTGATCGTATCTACTATACGACTCATGCTCGACCTTTCGGTCTCCGTGTTCCGAGGCCATGTCTGCACATGCTAGGCTCGTCAAGTTAACCCTAAGTGTTTTCGCTGTGTAAAACTGTCTTACACCCGTTGTATGTGAACGTAAGAATCCATCACACCCGATCATCACGTGGTGCTTAGAAGCGACGAACTGTAGCAACGGTGCACAGTTAGGGGAGAACACTTCTTGAAAATTTTTGTAAGGGATCATCTTATTTACTACCGTCGTTCTAAGCAAACAAGATGCATAAACATGATAAACATCACATGCAATCAAATAGAGTAGTGACATGATATGGCCAATATCATATAGCTCCTTTGATCTTCATCTTCGGGGCTCCATGATCATCTTGTCACCGGCATGACACCATGATCTCCATCATCATGATCTCCATCATCGTGTCTTCATGAAGTTGTCACGCCAATGACTACTTCTACTTCTATGACTAACGCGTTTAGCAATAAAGTAAAGTAGTTTACATGGCGTTCTTCAATGACACGCAGGTCATACAATAAATTAAGACAACTCCTATGGCTCCTGCCGGTTGTCATACTCATCGACATGCAAGTCGTGAATCCTATTACAAGAACATGATCAATCTCATACATCACACATATCATTCATCACATCCTTTTGGCCATATCACATCACATAGCATACCCTGCAAAAACAAGTTAGACGTCCTCTAATTGTTGTTTGCATGTTTTACGTGGCTGCTATGGGTTTCTAGCAAGAACGTTTCTTACCTACGCAATACCATAACGTGATATGCCAATTGCTATTTACCCTTCATAAGGACCCTTTTCATCGAATCCGTTCCGACTAAAGTGGGAGAGATTGGCACCCGCTAGCCACCTTATGCACCAAGTGCATGTCAATCGGTGGAACCTGTCTCACGTAAGAGTACGTGTAAGGTCGGTCCGGGCCGCTTCATCCCACAATACCGTCGAAACAAGATTGGACTAGTAACGGTAAGCATATTGAACAACATCAACGCCCACAACTACTTTGTGTTCTACTCGTGCAAAGAATCTACGCAATAGACCTAGCTCATGATGCCACTGTTGGGGAACGTAGCAGAAATTCAAAATTTTCCTACGCGTCACCAAGATCTATCTATGGAGAAACCAGCTACGAGTAGAAGGAGAGTGCATCTACATACCCTTGTAGATCGCTAAGCGGAAGCGTTCAAGTGAACGGGGTTGATGGAGTCGTACTCGTCGTGATTCAAATCATCGATGATCAAGTGCCGAACGCACGACACCTCCGCGTTCAACACACGTACAACCCGGTGACGTCTCCCACGCCTTGATCCAGCAAGGAGAGAGGGAGAGGTTGAGGAAGACTCCATCCAACAGCAGCACAACGGCGTGGTGGTGGTGGAGGAGCGTGGCAATCCCGCAGGGCTTCGCCAAGCACCATGGGAGAGGAGGAGGAGGAGAGGCAGGGCTGCACCAACGAGAGGAAGAGAACTCATGTGTATGGCAGCCCCAAACCTCAACTATATATAGGGGGAAGGGGGGGCTGCGCCCCCTTTAGGGTTTCCCACCCCCAAGGGGTGCGGCCAGCCCTAGATGGCAAAGGGAGTGGCGGCCAAGAGGGGAGAGGAGAGGGAGGCGCACCAATATGGGCCTTAAGGCCCATCTGGACTAGGGTTTGCCCCCTCCCACTCTCCCTTGCGCCTTGGCCCCTTGTGGGGGGCGCACCAGCCCTCCTAGGGGCTGGTCCCCTCCCACACTTGGCCCACGCAGCCTTCTAGGGCAGGTGGCCCCACTTGGTGGACCCCCGGGACCCTCCCGGTGGTCCCGATACAATACCGATATCGCCCGAAACCTTTCCGGTGACCAAAACATGACTTCCCATATATAAATCTTTATCTCCGAACCATTCCGGAACTCCTCGTGACGTCCGGGATCTCATCCGGGACTCCGAACAACATTCGGTTACCACATACAAGCTTCCTTTATAACCCCAGCGTCATCGAACCTTAAGTGTGTAGACCCTACGGGTTCGAGAGACATGTAGACATGACCGAGACGTTCTCCGGTCAATAACCAACAGCGGGATCTGGATACCCATGTTGGCTCCCACATGTTCCACGATGATCTCATCGGATGAACCACGATGTCAAGGACTTATTCAATCCCGTATTCAATTCCCTTTGTCTATCGGTATTTTACTTGCCCGAGACTCAATCGTCGGTATCCAATACCTTGTTCAATCTCGTTACCGGCAAGTCTCTTTACTCGTTCCGTAACACATCATCCCGTGATCAACTCCTTGGTCACATTGCGCATATGATGATGTCCTACCGAGTGGGCCCAGAGATACCTCTCTGTTTACACGGAGTGACAAATCCCAGTCTCGATCCGCATAAAACAATAGATACTTTCGGAGATACCTGTAGTGCACCTTTATAGTCACCCAGTTACGTTGTGACGTTTGATACACCCAAAGCACTCCTACGGTATCCAGGAGTTACACGCTCTCATGGTCAAAGGAAGAGATACTTGACATTGGCAAAGCTCTAGCAAACGAACTACACGATCTTTGTGCTATGCCCAGGATTGGGTCTTGTCCATCACATCATTCTCCTAATGATGTGATCCCGTTATCAACGACATCCAATGTCCATAGCCAGGAAACCATGACTATCTGTTGATCACAACGAGCTAGTCAACTAGAGGCTCACTAGGGACATATTGTGGTCTATGTATTCACACGTGTATTACGATTTCCGGATAATACAGTTATAGCATGAATAAAAGACAATTATCATGAACAAGGAAATATAATAATAATACTTTTATTATTGCCTCTAGGGCATATTTCCAACTGTAGGGGTCAGCAGCGGGCTCGGGGAGGGTCAAGGTGGCCGGAGACGACGACGAGGGCAGCGGCGTTCGAGATGGGAGACGAGTCGGGGAGGCGTCGATCCACTTGATGCGTCGACTCCGAGCTCCATCCGGGGCTTGTAGCCGACATGGAGGAGGCCGGTGGAGCTGTTGGACGCGTCGGCGTGGTGAGGGAGGGGTCGAGGCCGCGACAACGGCGCTGATGATGCTCCGGCAGAGAGAACCGAGAGGGAGAGACCCGAGCGAGCGGGGAATATCTGGGGCTGACGAGGACGAGGCTGAGGGGGAGACTTATCCCCTCGGCGGCGTGGGTGGTTCGAGTGGGCCGGCCTTCCCGACCAGCTGGATGGCCAGCTTGACCACGAGGCCCACTAGGGGGTGGCCTTTTCTTTTCTTTTTATTTTTTATTTGCCTTTGTTTCCTATTTAAAAGAGTTACTGAATTATTTTTGTTAAATGTGGCACTTCGCACAAAAATAGATAGGAACAAAGTGAAGTTGCATAAAAAGTTTGGGGTCAGAAGGAGTTGGCTAACCATTTTTAGAAATTGGAAAGGCCAATTTAATTATTGTTGGACCACAAGATAAAATCCTAGGGGCATTTTGGGAACTCAAATGAGATTGGTTCCAATATGACAAATATCCAGGGATTATTTGCCACACTTTGAACATTTTAGTTTTCATGTTTGGCAATTTGAATTTTGGACTTTTATTTGAATTTGAAATTTGAACCGTTTTCGAACCAACATGAGTTTAACAACAGTAATCATGATGATGTGGCATCATTAGGAGGGAATTACTGTAGCTTAATTATTCGGGCGTCACAATTCTCCTTCACTATAAGAAATCTCGTCCCGAGATTTAAGAGGCGTAAGGGGGAAGGTTCTAGTTATGAAATTCTAGCGAGTGTTCTCGGTCTTAGTTGCTCTCCTCGAAGTGGTCGATCCATAATGCTGATGTTTTCATACTTCAGCCTGAGGTCATGATGATGGAGTCGGCATCCTTTATTCCGGAACTCCATCGTACCTACGAAAAGGATAAGGGGTAGCTTCGGAAGAACGAAACTCTACAAGGTTGTTATCCGGCGTATAACTCAGGGAATGTGGCAGAAAGTAACTCTCGGGTTGAAATTTAAGAAAATATCGAGAACAAGTAAGAAGGTATAATAAGAAGTTTCAAGCGGGTAGGCCATCGTTCGATGCCTAATCAGAAGGTGGAAGGGGTTCAGAGCAATGGGCATAAGTATTGCGTTTGATACCAGAATAGACCAATATGAAGGTGGCTCACGAAATACATACGAAACCAAGCGCAAGGGGGTAACTTTGAAACATGGATGTAAAGAAGAGTCAGGTTTCGATCCTGTGGAACTTTGGGTTATGGGCCCACCTTGTGGGTTAAAAGTAGAAGGAGCGGAGACATCTTGCACGGTTATGATAGCAAGGCACGTCAGAGAATAACCTGTCAGTTATGTTGGCAACCACATTGGTACCAAGGGCGAGGGACGAAGAGAACCATTTTCCTGCTCGTTGAACGAGGTAGACCAATAGGCAAAGTTCTCGTCCATCGGTGGTTACCGGAATGTCATCAACGATAGTAACAGGGTTATACTTGACAAGGTTGTACAACGAGGTGTTTACATAAGCAGGGAAATATTATTGCTTATATCATATAGATCACAAGAAAGGTTAAACAAAACAATGGAAAGGAAAATGTGATTCTCAGATTAAACAGAAGAATGGAAAGGAAAATGTGATTAAACACATATTTCACGGGTATATCCTTCCCAAGGACAAGCATAGCATGATATCCATGACATGATATAATGTAGAAAACTCTTTAGGTAGGAGAGAGAAATTTCATGACATTACCCATACAACGGTGTTTGGATAATTGAGCAGGAAACATTTAGCATTGGCTTCAAATGTTATCATTGAAAATCGTAATACTATAGACATGCTTCGAGATAGCATTGACATGGTCAACGGGTGAAGACCAGACTTTGGAAATACAAAGGATCCATCATGAATAACTTGTAGAATAATTCTTACAATTTCCTCATGGAAGAATGGTTAATTTTGCCAAAAAGGAAGAACCATAACAATGGTCCTTCGGCCAGGTGTGCTAGGTATGACATCACCTTACCGGGCTATATGAATACCAATGTTATGACTCTTGGAAGATGTTTGAACCATCATATCTAACCAAGATTCAGATCTGATTGACGTTAGGATACCTCAGACTCAGGATGCCTGGGAAGAAAAAGGTGCGACACAAATTGATGAGATGACATTGTAAGATCCTCGGGAAATGAAATATGGAAGCGAGCTCCTAAACAAGAGTTCATCATTAAATCACGGAGAGGATGAGGAGGTGGCTCATGGACTCGGCGACAATTCAGTGAGGTTTCCAAAAAGATGGATTTCCACAATTATGTGAACAAGGAGATAATCTTGATCATACCAAAGTAGATAATGAAGCATGTTCGAGGAGAACATCCACGATTTAACATTGAATGAAAGTGCACCTGGAGATATGGAGAAAGTAGCACAATCAATGTTAGAATGCTGATTCAAAAACCAACAGACTCAGAATGAAACTATCGACCATTAACTTCAAAGCAATAGGGTTGCTAGAAGTTTCGAATTCAGACATCATAGTCTAATTGTCAGTCTTCCGGTTATAAACAACACGGGGACCAAGAAAGAATGGTGATGGTGAGAAGTATCACTATTTCAAGAATTCTTAAGGCGTGGAGTAATCCTCACAACATCCTTGACGTAAAAGACAGTAATACTTCAAGGTAGAGCATAACCTAAGCTAGATAGCAAGGAAATCAAGGTACAACACAAAACATGAACACATTTGTGTTGGGGAAGACAAGAATGTTGTCGATGATAACACAAATCATTGAGGGGAAAGGATGGTATTTCCCATCATGAATTTGATTGATATCCTGGAAGAGCTCAGAATGTTGATGATGATCATGACACAATTGTCAAGAGATTTCATGAAGATGTAATCGGTCGGCGATGACATCAAGTCAAAGGAATGATGAAGCGAAAGGTTATTGGAACCACGGGTAGGAAACAAACTCAAAATCAAGTTTATTGTTCAAGGAGAAGTGATATGACAAGGAAGATCGACGTAAGATTAGCTCATCGTCGAAAATTGTGCTCCGAGAAGAAGGACCAGGTAGCACAATGATGATGACATGACGACCTTGGATACAACCAAAAATATTGCATACATGCATATTTGTCAGGTGATTTTGATAGAGACAAAGGTGTCCCGTCTTTCGATGAGATGATGGATATCGCTTTGGTGGAAGTCGACTTTGATGATCCGACTACGAACGTGCGAGGATGTCGCGCCTTAGCAATCGCTAAACCAACTCCGAGAGGTTATTGACCACGCCGGAGCACGATCAACCTGACCACGAGGGTCTGTTTCCTGCGAGCAAACGAAGAACAAGCAAGAAACTAAGATTGCAATCTGGATATTGTGAATATAAGATGAAAGCTTTATTGATCAAGGTGGGGTTCTGTGACGCCTTTGTCTGGTCGTTGAACACAAACGAAGTACGTGAAGTTGCAGCTATGGCGAACTTTTAATCTAAACAAAACCCAAAGTCTAAACGGTGCCCTAAGGGCTGTATATATGGAGGAAAAGAGGGGGAATTTCGTGGCCCTTGGTGGAGGGGTCCGAAATCAACCCTATCTCTTGTTTCCCCACACATACGGACTCTAAAAATAGCCTATACTTATGTATTTCGAAATTACATGGGCCTGGCCCAATAAAAAGGTGACGCAGCACCTATAATAGCCTCGGGACGAAATTTATGAAGTGGCATCTTGTATATTTCGTCCAAGGCTTCATGCACCCATTATGGTGGCTTCAAAGTCCTGAAATCATCACTTGTAACTCCGTTCTTGTTCCCCTTGCACATGGCATCATCTCCATGCTTGTTCTTGCTCCAATGTTCATCCTTCTCCAAGCTAGGCCCTTCATTTGTAAGCAAAACAAATGTATCCAATTTAGGCAGCATCATATTCTCATGAACATTAGAATCATTACCAAGAAACGAAAGTACCTGATAATTTAATTGGCGTGCGCGAGCTCTAGTAATTGGTCCCGTATATGTAGCAGTAGGGGCTGTGGGTGTAACAATGGTATTGATGTCCTCATCATCCTCCCCTTCTTGAAATGAAGTCATCCTCGACGGAAACTCATCTTCCTCACCCAAATAAGGCTTCAAATCTGCAATGTTAAAAGTGGGACTAACCCCAAAATCTGCAGGCAGCTCAAGTTTATATGCATTATCATTTATTTTCTCTAACACCTTAAAGGGACCATCAGCACGTGGCATTAGCTTTGATTTGCGCAAATCAGGAAATCTATCCTTACGCAAATGTAACCAAACAAGATCTCCAGGTGCAAACACAACATGTTTTCTACCCTTATCTCCGGCAAGTTTATATTTAGCATTCATACGCTCAATGTTTTCCTTAGTTAACTCATGCATTTTTAAAATCAATTCAGCACGTTGTTTAGCATCAAAATTAACCTTCTCCGAAGATGGAAGAGGCAACAAATCAATAGGTGCACGAGGTAGGAAACCATACACAACTTCAAAAGGGCACATCTTAGTAGTAGAATGCAATGAATGATTATAAGCAAATTCAATATGAGGCAAGCATTCCTCCCACATTTTCTTATTATTCTTCAAAACAGCCCTAAGCATAGTAGACAACGTTCTATTGACTACTTCAGTTTGTCCATCAGTTTGGGGGTGACAAGTAGTACTAAAAAGCAGTTTAGTCCCCAACTTAGCCCATAAACATCTCCAAAAGTGGCTAAGAAATTTAGTATCACGATCTGAAACAATAGTATTTGGCACACCATGCAAGCGAATAATTTCACGAAAGAACAAATCAGCAACATTAACAGCATCATCGCTTTTATGAAATGGTATAAAGTGTGCCATTTTCGAGAATCTATCCACGACAACAAATATGCTATCCCTTCCCTTCTTTGTTCGAGGTAAACCTAAAACAAAGTCCATAGATATATCCTCCCAAGGAACACTAGGTACAGGCAAAGGCATATATAAACCATGAGGATTGAGTCGTGACTTAGCTTTTTGACATGTAGTGCATCGAGCAATAAAACGCTCAACATCTCGTCTCATCTTTGGCCAAAAGAAATGTGTAGCAAGTACATCCTCCGTCTTCTTCACGCCAAAGTGTCCCATTAATCCTCCTCCATGTGCCTCCTGCAACAACAAAAGACGAACGGAGCTAGCTGGAATGCATAGCTTGTTAGCACGAAACACAAATCCATCGTTAACGACGAACTTGTTCCACATTCTTCCTTCTTTACAATTCTGCATTACATCTTTAAAATCAGCATCATGCACATATTGATCTTTGATGGTCTCCAAACCAAATATTTTGAAGTCAAGTTGTGAAAGCATAGTATAGCGGCGAGACAATGCATCAGCAATAACATTTTCTTTTCCCTTCTTGTGTTTAATGGCATAAGGAAAAGTCTCAATGAATTCAACCCATTTAGCATGTCTACGATTCAGTTTAGCTTGACTTTTAATATGTTTCAAAGATTCATGATCAGAATGTATAACAAATTCTTTGGGCCATAAATAATGTTGCCATGTTTCTAAAGTCCGAACAAGAGCATATAATTCTTTATCATAAGTAGAATAATTCAGACTAGGCCCACTCAATTTTTCAGAAAAGTATGCAACAGGTTTGCCCTCTTGTAATAACACACCGCCTAATCCAATTCCACTAGCATCACATTCAAGCTCAAAAGTCTTACTAAAATCAAGAAGTTGGAGTAAAGGAGCATGTGTCAACTTATCTTTCAATACCGAGAAGGCTTCTTCCTGTGCGGTACCCCAAAGAAAAGGCACATCTTTCTTTGTAAGCTCATTGAGAGGTGCACCAATGGTGCTGAAATCTCTCACAAAACGCCTATAGAATCCAGCGAGGCCAAGAAAACTCCTCACTTGTGTGACCGTTTTGGGTTGCGGCCAACTCTCAATAGCTTCAATCTTGGCTTTATCAACTTCAATTCCCTGTGGAGTAACAACATAGCCAAGAAAAGATACTCGGTCGGTGCAAAAGGTGCACTTCCCAAGGTTACCAAACAAACGTGCATCACATAGAGCAATAAAAACATCACATAAATGTTCCAAATGTTCTTCCAAAGATCTGCTATAAATCAATATGTCATCAAAGTAAACTACCACAAATCGTCCAATGAAAGCACGTAAAACTTCGTTCATTAATCTCATGAAAGTACTAGGTGCATTAGTTAACCCAAAAGGCATGACTAACCACTCATATAATCCAAACTTAGTTTTGAATGCTGTTTTCCATTCATCTCCCAATTTCATACGAATTTGATGGTATCCACTACACAAATCAACTTTGGAGAATATTGTAGAGCCACTCAATTCATCAAGCATATCATCTAGCCTAGGAATAGGATGACGATAACGAATAGTAATATTATTAATGCCTCTACAATCAACACACATACGTGATGTACCATCCTTTTTCGGCACTAGAATAATAGGAACAACACAAGGACTAAGGGATTCACGTATATAACCTTTGTCGAGAAGCTCTTGTACTTGACGCATAATCTTCTTCGTCTCCTCTGGATTGGTACGGTATGGTGCACGGTTTGGCAGTGAAGCACCGGGAATTAAGTCAATCTGATGCTCAATCCCTCGAATAGGCGGTAATCCCGGTGGCACATCTTGTGGAAAGACGTCAGCGAACTCCTGCAAAATGTTAGTGACAGCAGGAGGCAAAGAGGAAGGCACGTCCTCGAATGAAAATAATGCCTCTTTGCACACAAAAGCATAGCAAACAGATTTGCTGAAATCTAGCTCATCAATATCAGATTTGGTGGCAAATAAACATGCACTTTTCAATTTAATTTCAGAAGCAACACTAGATGGTTTATTATTAGGCTTCATTTGTTGCTCAAATTCTTTTGCCACAATCTGATCTTCACTCTTATTCGTCTCCTGTTTTGCTTTATTAGCTCTATTAATATCATCTTTCAAAATGGAATCAGGAGTCATAGGAAGCAAAGTAATATTTTTATCCTTATGAACAAGAGTATAGTGATTGTTTCTACCATGGTGTACAGAATTTTTATCAAATTGCCATGGTCTACCAAGTAATAAGGAACATGCTTGCATAGGTACCACATCACAATCAACATAATCAGCATATGTAGAGATACTAAAATGCACACGAACAGTACGTGTTACCTTAACCTTGCCGCTGTTGTTGAACCATTGGATGTAGTAAGGATGTGGATGTGGTCTTGTGGTGAGAGAAAGCTTCTCCACCATCTCCATGCTAGCCAAGTTGTTGCAGCTCCCTCCGTCTATGATGACGCGCACATAACATTCTTTCACAACTCCCTTGGTATGGAACAAATTGTGCCTCTGATTTTGCTCAGCTTGTGTGATCTGCACACTCCAAACACGTTGAGCAACTAAACATTCATACCTGTTAGCGTCTTCAGGAGCCATGTATTGCGTCTCATGATCAAAATCATCTCCACCATGTTCTTCACGTGTAATAAGAGCCAAAGTCTCCTCATCATAGTCACTAGCGAACTCATATCCACCATCCGCGGTAGCAATCATCACACGCGGAGATTTGCATTCTCTCGCATAATGACCTCCTCCCTTACAACGACGACAAATAATATCACTTGTGTGCCCTGTTGATGCCATGGAAGAAGAAGAACGCTGTGCAGGCCCCGCAGGTGCGCTCTTGGCAGATAATGGCGGTTGTGCCTGTTTTCTTGTATCACGGCTGGAGGTGGCACCAGATGGAGGTGCTGGTGCAGTTGAAGTAGAAGATGCACGTGGTGTCCATGATGAAGGTCGGCCTGCAGAAAAGTTAGTTCGCCCCAATGCTTGTCGATCCTGCACTTCACGTTCAGCTTTACAAGCAAGATGGAATAAACGAGTGATATTAGTATACTCCTTATAGTCTAGAATGGTCTGAATCTCTCTATTTAATCCACCCAGAAAACGTGCAAGCATAGCTTCATTCTCCTCAACAATACCACATCTAATCATGCCAGTTTGTAATTCCTGATAATATTCTTCTACAGAATTTTTTCCTTGTCTTAAACGCTGCAATTTTTGAAGCAATTCACGTTGATAATATGGTGGAACCCAACGCGTACGCATAGCAGTTTTCAAAGCATCCCAAGTAGTTGGAATAGGATATAATCTACAATGTTCAGACCACCATACACATGCAAAACTAGTGAAAGCACAAACAGCAGCAGCAACTCGTCTCTCCTCGGGATATTGTAAACATGTAAATCGTTGTTCAGTTTCTAACTCCCAAGTAAGATATATATCAGGAACATATCTACCCTCAAATGGTGGAATATTCAATTTCAGTTTAGGAATATGGACATCATCTCGTACCTGAGGTGGTGGTGCAGGCCTACCATTACGAATATATACCTGAGGTCGACCTGCTGGTGGTGGTACAGGTGGCTGCACGTAGTGCTGATTTTGATCAACCTCATCCTCATAATCTCCCACATAATCATCCTCCTCCGCATCAGCAGCAGGAGCCACAGAAGTATCAACAGCAGCACCAACAGTTTGGCCAAACGCAAGAGGAACACGGCTTGCTCGGCGGAGGTCTGTTTCGCGACGTGGAGGTAGTCGTTGTTGTTGTTGTTGTTGGAGAGGTGCGTTAGGTGCAGCGGGTGGTGGTGGTGGAAGACGCGCGAGCAATTCATTAAACTTGTTATCGAGCTTTGTTTCGAACGTCTTCTCAAGGCCAGTGATCTTCTCCATGGCCTCTTCAAAATTGTTCAGCACATCTTGCACCTGTTCAGTCATCATTTGCTGAAACTTATCATGAAGCTCCTTGTTCGATAAATTCTCCCAGTCAATCTCGTCGGCTTGTGATCCTGGCATGGTTAGCAGCAATAGAAACACACAAGAATATGATCCTACAAACTACGAACAAGTGGTGGTGGTGGGTGTCACAAATCCGTCAAGCAAAACTCAAATTCTTACCAGGTCTTACCCAGCAACAGGCGGTGATCGGCAACCGTTGTAGTCAAGACTCTCAAAGATTGGATAGAGCAATTACCAGGGAGAGTCAAACGCACGACGTAGATGTATGTGGAGCTGGGAAGGCTTATAATATGGTAGCAAAAAGGGTCAGCAATAATCAATTCAGAGATGCAAAGTTGAATAAACGCTCAACGACGGTACTGTGCTGGTCCTAGGCTAGACTGTGCTAGAGACGCGAGCCTAGAACACCAACAAAATTACGGCGCGGCACGTAAACAAGGAAGGAGCACACTCTGAATTTTTTTTCTCTTCTTTTTTGCACTTTTTTTTCCTCTTTTTTTTGCTCCGCAACAAATTTTTTTCGAAAAAGTCTACAAATGGTCTAAAAACTGCCTAGCCAGAATTTTCCACACTTAGTTTTTTTCTTGAAATTGGAACTATTTTTCTTCTGCGGATGGCTCGGAAGTTGGGGAGTCCTTCTCTGTCACGACTCGGAGTATCGCGTGATCTGGAAATTGAGAACAATGCAACAATTACTGGACTCGGACTAGGACTGGTGGCGGAGATGAATCTGGTGGAACTCGGACTGGTGGCGGAGATGAATCTGGTGGAACACGGACAGGTGGCGGATATATGTTGCAGGTGAACTCGGATTGGCGTGATGGCGGCGGATATGTGGTGGCGTATATGGATTCGGATTGGCGGTGAATATGTGGTGGTGGTATATGGCAACAGCGACGATGATGATGCGGTGGTGATATATGGCAACGGCGACGTGACAACCTGTGAACAGAACTCGAAACTCTAAAAGACTAGACGCTAAGACCAGCAACTGGACACGACGATGCAACCGCAAATTCAACAAAGCAAATACAGAAAAGATTATGCAAGGCTCAGATTGGTTCGGATGGGATGAACTAACCCTAATTTTTTTTTGGCTTTTTCGTGGACTATAGGTCTGAAGAACAGACTCGATCTAAACTACGAAAAACTGTAAAATCTCACCGAGCAACCTGGAAATCTGATACCACTTGATAGAGACAAAGGTGTCCCGTCTTTCGATGAGATGATGGATATCGCTTTGGTGGAAGTCGACTTTGACGATCCGACTACGAACGTGCGAGGACGTCGCGCCTTAGCAATCGCTAAACCAACTCCAAGAGGTTATTGACCACGCCGGAGCACGATCAACCTGACCACGAGGGTCTGTTTCCTGCGAGCAAACGAAGAACAAGCAAGAAACTAAGATTGCAATCTGGATATTGCGAATATAAGATGAAAGCTTTATTGATCAAGGTGGGGTTCTGTGACGCCTTTGTCTGGTCGTTGAACACAAACGAAGTACGCGAAGTTGCAGCTATGGCGAACTTTTAATCTAAACAAAACCCAAAGTCTAAACGGTGCCCTAAGGGCTGTATATATGGAGGAAAAGAGGGGGAATTTCGTGGCCCTTGGTGGAGGGGTCCGAAATCAACCCTATCTCTTGTTTCCCCACACATACGGACTATAAAAATAGCCTATACTTATGTATTTCGAAATTACATGGGCCTGGCCCAATAAAAAGGTGACGCAGCACCTATAATAGCCTCGGGACGAAATTTATGAAGTGGCATCTTGTATATTTCGTCCAAGGCTTCATGCACCCATTATGGTGGCTTCAAAGTCCTGAAATCATCACTTGTAACTCCGTTCTTGTTCCCCTTGCACATGGCATCATCTCCATGCTTGTTCTTGCTCCAATGTTCATCCTTCTCCAAGCTAGGCCCTTCATTTGTAAGCAAAACAAATGTATCCAATTTAGGCAGCATCATATTCTCATGAACATTAGAATCGAAACCAAGAAACGAAAGTACCTGATAATTTAATTGGCGTGCGCGAGCTCTAGTAATTGGTCCCATATATGTAGCAGTAGGGGCTGTGGGTGTAACAATGGTATTGATGTCCTCATCAGATTTCTAGTGCAAACTATTTAATAATCTATTTATGTTATCCAGAACAAAAATACTTCACACACTTTTGTGTTTTGTCTAATTGCAGGTGTATGAGACATTTGTACAATCCACATATGAAGATAAAGGAAAAGGAGAAGTTTACGTTCTGTTCAAAAAGTCCTCTCACATCACTTTTGGGCTAAGAGAAGATAGAGTCCAAGTCTCTCACGTTCTGCATTCAGATTCAGACTGCACAGACGTACCTGACTCAAAACGTCAACAACTTTTTCATACGGACTCCGAAGTAGGTGATTCTTTTTTTGTTGGAAAGTAGATTTCGTGCTCTTTCCAACCCAATTGGAATCACCTTCAAATTCGTCCGGAGCATTGAGATATCGACGAAACAACATGACGCTGCAGCAGAATCCGAGTCAAACAACAAGTCCAAAGGTGTTGCACCACCTCCACTTGGGCCCATGAGCCTTGTACGACCTAGGGTTAGTTTTAGGCTGCCTTGGGACGTCCTCCCACCTCCTTGGCCGCCACCCCTTGCTCCTATATAAGTAGATCCATCTAGTAGCTTTTTTCTTGGGTTTTGTTTAGATTAAAAGTTCGCCATAGCTGCAACTTCGCGTACTTCATTTGTGTCCAACGACCAGACCAAGACGTCACAGAACCCCACCTTCATTAATAAAGCTTTTCCTCTTTTATTCGCAATATCCAGATTGTAATCTTAGTTTCTTACTTGTTCTTCGTTTGCTCGCAGGAAATAGACCCTTGTGGTCAGGTTGATCGTGCTCCAGCGTGGTCAATAACCCTCGGAAGTTGGTTTAGCGATTGCTAAGGCACGACGTCTTCGCACGTTTGTAGTCGGATTGTCAAAGTTGACTCCCACAGAAAACGATATCTATCTCATTGAAACATCGGGACACTTTCGCCTCTATCAAGTGGTATCAGTTTTTAGGTTGCTCGGTGTGAATTTCCAGTTTTTCCTAGATTAGATTCATTTTCTTACCTATTGTCCAAGAAATAGCCACAAAAAAGTTAGATCTATTCATCATTTGTCCAAGACAGTCTAAGCCTTTACAATTTTCTTTTTATTGCTTGCATAGTTGAATTATCGGTTGCATCGTCGTGTCGAGTTGCTGGTCTTAGTGTCTAGTTCGTTTAGAGTTTCGAGTTCTGTTCACATTAGTCACGCCGTCGCTGCATCGTTATCCCTTCCGCTGTCCACCACCCATCCATCAATTTCCTCCACCTTCTACCCACCGTCCATTGTCATAATCATAGTTGAGATCATTCCCATCTTCGCTTGATCCAATCTACATCTTATCTAGTTTGTTTTGGAAAGAGGGAGAGAGAAAAAAAGAAAGAAAAAAACGAGAGAAAAAAAGTAAAAAAAAATTAGAGAAAAAAAGAAAGAAAAAAAGTGTGAGGAAAAAAAGAGAGGAGAAAAAAAATTCGGATCTATCTAGACTCAATCTCGTAGTTGAATTCGGATTGGAATCTGCTTTGTGCACTGTTTAGTAAAATAGGCATAACTTCCTCATACGAAGTCCGTTTTGGCTCCACGAGTACTCAAATGAAAGCTAGCGATGAGCCGCATCTAAATAGTTGCAGAAGCTTGTTCAATATTTGGCACCTCAAAATGGGCTTCTAAATAGGTCTTTTTGCCCTTCGAAGTTCACGAACACAGCTTGTTCCAGTTTTTCAGACTAGTTTTAGAATTTTTTTTTGACTCCTCATATCAACTCGGAATTGAGTGATTCCTTTTGCGTTTGAAAGCTTGAGTCAATACCATTCTTGAAAAAATTATCAAAAAAAATTGGCACAAACTTTTCCAAAGGAAAGTTGGAGAGAAAGTTGTTGATATATCCTGCTTGGCTGTTGTTTCACATCATTATGTTTACGGCTATTGTGCTCTTCACTTATATTTTGCTGTCCAGAGCTACTTCATATCCTTTATTGATGCTAGTTGTGCTATGGCCTGACCTCATTAGTGTTCTAGGCTCACGTCTCTAGTCCGGTCTAGCCTACGACCAACACAGTAATGTCGTTGAGCGTTTATTCAACATTGCATCTTTGAATTGATCATTGCTAATCTTTTGCTACCATATATAGCCAACCCAACTCCACATATTTCTACACCGTGTATACGTACGTTCCCCTGGCAATCGCTTTACTCAATCTTCAGATTTATTTGACACCGCTGGTTGCCGATCACCACCTGCTGCATTGTAACACCCCAGATGTAACTTTCCCAATTTGTACTCCAACTCTTGCCGTTTCCGGCGTTAAGTTAATTTATTTTTCTCGGGTTCGGGTTTTTGTCTCCGTGTGTTGTTATCGTTGTCATGCATCTCATATCATGTCATCATGTGCATTGCATTTGCATACGTGTTCGTCTCGTGCATTCGAGCATTTTTCGCGTTGTCCGTTTTGCATTCCGGCGCTTCGTTCTCCTCTGGTGGTCATTTCTAACTTTCTTTCGTGTGTGGGGTTTAAACATTTCCGGATTGGACCGAGACTTGCCAAGCGGCCTTGGTTTACTACCGGTAGACCGCCTGTCAAGTTTCGTATCATTTGGATTTCGTTTGATACTCCAACGTAAACCGAGGGATCGAAAAGGCCTCGTGTGTGTTGCAGCCCAACACCCCTCCAATTTGGCCCAAAACCCACCTAAACCTGCTCCATCTTCTAGAGCGTTCGATCAAGATCGCGTGGCCGAAAACCGCACCTCATTTGGACTCTCCTAACTCCTCCTATGCCTATTTAAAGTCTCCTCCCCGAAATTCCGGATCTTCTCCTACCCTAACCCTAGCCCTTTCTTCATCCGCGCGCCGGACATGTCTGCCGGCGCCGGACAAAAATCGCTGCCGCCGCCCGCACTAGTGGCGTCCCGCCATGTGGCACCGCCACTTGCCGCCGCCCGAGGCCTGCGAAGCCCGCTCGGGGCCCCCGCGAGCCCACTGCCGCCGCCGCCAATCCTCGCTCGCGCCGCGCCCTTCTTCTCCGCGGCCGACGCCGCCCCTCCTCGCCGGACTCCGCCGCCCCGCCGTGCCGCACCGTGATGCCGGCCGGACCTGGCCGCCGCACGCCCGCGTCGCGGGAGCTGAGCCCCGTCGCCGTCCGCACCGATCCGGCCCCGGATCCGGTCGGATTCGTCCTCCCCGGCTGCCCCCCGCGTCATCTCCGGCGATCCCCGCTGTTTTCCGGCGAACAGGAGCTCATCCCCGGCGATCCTTCATTTCCGCGCTCGGCCGATCTGGATCTGAAAATATCTCGTTCGGGTTGACTTTTTCCCTCCTAACCCTAGCCCATATGCCCATGTTCATAGCCTCGTAACTTTGCATCCGTAGCTCCGATTCATGCATATAGCATACCAAAATGTTCATCTCAGAGAGTACACCATTTCATTCCATTGCATCATTTTCATTTGAGTTCATCTTGATGCCCGAAATGCTGTTAGAAGAGGGCTACTTGAGTTAATTGTCAGATCTGCTACTCCATTTAGGTTTTTGTCATTTTTGCCATGATTAATGTGTGCATGATATGCCCTGATGCTCTACATATGTTTTGTTAAGGGTTTTGTCATCTTTCCATAGGTGCAACCCATGTATTTTTGTGATGTGTGTGGTGACTAGCACAAGCTTGCAAAGTGGTGCACTTGGTAATTCTGTTTTCAGGGACTTAGCAATTCCACTAAGTCCTTGAGCTGTTTATCTCATGATGCCATATGTTCATGTTGTTTCCTAGTGATCCGTGCCTCTTTTGAGGATGATCAGTAAGGATGTTTTGTTAATCTTGTAGTTCTCTATCCATCCATGTCTTTGTTTGCAATTATGGAGCACCCTAGCTTCAGTCAATCGAGCTCTACTTTTGCTACTTTGTGAATCTGGGCAGATTGTCAACTTGTTTGCAATTTTGCCGATGATGTTGTAGTTGATCCGTGCATGCTATGCTATTGTTCTTGCCATGTCTAGCTTGCATTTTGTGCCTTCTTGATGAATGTATATTTATCTTGTTATGACTTGCACCGTAGCGAGTGCAACGAGCTCGTAAACATGCCTACTTGAGTTATGTTTTCAGCATGCTCCAGTTTTCACTAAGTCTGAAAACTGATTATGTTTTTGCTATGTTCACATGCTTGCAATTGTATTTTCTGGTCCTTCTTGGCTCAAGGTCACTGTTAAGCTCTTTGAGTAGCTCCATGCCATGCTTTACTTTGCCATGTTCAGGTCCTGTAGCATGTAATTTTGTTGCTCCGAAGAGGGCTACCTGATCTGAAATTCCAGACAAGTGTTAATTTCACTAAGTCTGAGATCTGTTTACCATATGCATTTTTGCCATGCTTGTTTGAACCTGGTAATGGATGAATTGACCGTAGCTCAGTGCTAGACTTTTGTTAAGATTCTTGAATGCATTCCTGCCATGTATTTTGTTGTCTTGTTTGAGTGCTGTAGCATGTTCATCTCATTGCATTTAGATGGCTACTTGCTGTAAATCGCAGACTGGTGTCAATTTTGAATCGCTTGCCATTTCCAAACCGTAACTCCGATTCCGGCGTTCTTTATATCGTTTTCAAGCGATATCATCTTATCTTTCCAGTGGCACACTTGGATTTCCAATTTGAGGCCAGGTTCATGCATTTCCTGTCATATCTTCCATTTTGCATCCCGCATCGCATCCCGCATAGCATATCATCTTTGCATCGTGTTGTTTGAGTTTGCACGTGGTTGATTGTATCCTTGTTGCTTGTTTGTCTTGTTTGGGTAGAGCCGGGAGACGAGTTCACTAACGAGGAGCCCGTTGAGTTTGCTTTCGAGGATCCAGTCAACTATGACAACTGTGCAGGCAAGATGATCATACCCTCGAAATCACTACTATCTTTGCTATGCTAGTTTGCTCGCTTTTTTTCTATGTCATTGCTACGATGCCTACCACTTGCTTTCAAGCCTCCCAAATTGCCATGTCAAACCTCTAACCCACCATGTCCTAGCAAACCGTTGATTGTCTATGTTACCGCTTTGCTCAGCCCCTCTTATAGCGTTGATTGCCCGTTCCTTGTTGGAACATTTATTTACTATTGGGATATCATTATATTGCTATGTTATCTTAATGCATCTATATACTTGGTAAAGGGTGGAAGGCTCGGCCTCTCGCCTAGTGTTTTGTTCCATTCTTGCCGCCCTAGTTTCCATCATATCGGTGTTATGTTCCCGGATTTTGCGTTCCTTACGCGGTTGGGTTATAATGGGAACCCCTCGATAGTTCGCCTTGATTAAAGCTTTTCCAGCAATGCCCAACATTGGTTTTACCATTCGCCACCTAGCCTCTTTTCCCTTGGGTTTCCGGAGCCCGAGGGTCATCTTATTTAACCCCCCGGGCCAGTGCTCCTCTGAGTGTTGGTCCGACCGAGTAGACTGCAGGGCCACCTCGGGGCAACTTGAGGGTTGGTTTTACTCGTAGGATGTCTCATCTAAGTGTGCCCTGAGAAAGAGATATGTGCAGCTCCTATCGGGATTTGTCGGCACATTCGGGCGGTGTTGCTGGTCTTGTTTTAACCTGTCGAAATGTCTTGAAGAACCGAGATACCGAGTCTGATCGGAACATCTTGGGAGGAGGTCTATTCCTTCATTGACCGTGAGAGCTTGTCATGGGCTAAGTTGGGACTCCCCTGCAGGGATTTGAACTTTCGAAAGCCGTGCCCGCGGTTATGGGCAGATGGGAATTTGTTAATGTCCGGTTGTAGATAACTTGAACCTTAGCTTAATTAAAATGAATCAACTGAGTGTGTTACCGTGATGGCCTCTTCTTGGCGGAGTCCGGGAAGTGGACACGGTGTTGGAGTAATGTTTGCGCAAGTTGCTCTCTAGTTTCTCGCTCATGCTTTGCCTCCTCTTCTCGCTCTCTTTTGCAAATAAGGTAGCCACCATATATGCTAGTCGCTTGCTGCAGCTCCACATATTTACCTTGCCTTACCTATAAGCTTAAATAGTCTTGATCGCGAGGGTGCGAGATTGCTGAGTCCCTGTGGCTCACAGATTACTATTACACCAGATGCAGGGCCTGATGATTCCGCTCCAGGAGACGCACTTGAGCTCAAGTGGGAGTTCGATGAAGACTCTCAACGTTACTATGTTTCCTTTCCCGATGATCAGTAGTGGTGCCCAGTTGGGGGTGATTGGGACCGTGTCGCATGTTGGGTTATCTTTTATTTTGGCGCCGTAGTCGGGCCATGAGTGTTTGGATGATGTAATGTTATTTATGTACTTGATTGACGTGGCGAGTGTAAGCCAACTATGTTATCTCCCCTTTTATGATATATATTACATGGGATGTTGTGAAGATTGCCTAACTTGCGACATATGCCTTCAATGCGATTATGCCTCTAAGTCGTGCCTCGACACATGGGAGATATAGTCGCATCGAGGGTGTTACCTGCATGGTAAGAACTTGTAAGATATTGAGATTTGCTATACTGTGAGCGTTTTACCACCACTTCCAAGTAGTTCATAGGAACATTTTTTTGGATTTTGTTTCTTGTTTCTACTAATCATGACAGGATTCAGAGTCAATTCATGGGCTTTGTCGATCGTGGGAGACGTGCCACCACCTTTGCAAATACCACAACCGTCACAAGAGGTGCACAAACATCCAAATGCACATGACCAGGTTAATGTATCTATACCACCATTTAATGGCCGTTTTAGACCTGCTTTATATATTGAATGGGAGTTCAACATAAAAAATATATTTGCTTCCCATAATTTTGATGAACATAAAAAGGTAAAGGTTACAGTTGGTTCTTTCACTGGTTATGCTTTGGTTTGGTGGAGTGAATATTGTCGGTTACACCCTGATTATATACCTACTACTTGGGATGATTTGAAACTTGCCATGCGACATATTTTCATTCCCGCTTATTATACTCGCGACATGATTAATAAGTTGCAACATTTAAAACAAGGTAGTGACACTGTAACAACATATTATGATGATTTACAAACTACCTTGTTGCATTCCTTTTTAGAAGAAAGTGACGATGATTTTATGGATAGATTTTGGAGAGGATTAAATGTGATATTCAAGAGATATTAATTCATGAAGAGTGTTATCCTATGAACCATTTGTTTCGTCTTGCTTGCAAAGCTGAACATGAAATAAAACGACGTGTTGCCCACGAGGAGAACAAGCGCACGGTGCACATTCCAAGAGTTGATATGATTGTTCCTTCAACTACTAGGCATACTATGACAACCACATCCGTTGTTGTGAGGACTACATTACCTCCACCATGTGACACATCGCCCCCGAGAGTCGCTACATCATCTGAGTTGATCATAAGAGGTAATGACAAAGGTACTGATCTTCCATCTCTACATGAGAATGACGAATGCCTTGTCAATTTGAATGCACCATCTGATGAGCTACCCACTACTTTGATCGTACCACCTATTTTAGAGGACCATGTTGATAATTTGACTTTGCCATGTGATCAAACAACTGAAATACCAACAATTTTGAGTGCACCCATTGAATTAACTATTGATGCAAAAGAACCAATGTTTAATCATTTTGATATGACCTCTAATCTTGGTGATGATTCTGTGTCCAATGACTTATTGCATGTTTGCTTATTTAAGCATGTTGTCGCATGTAAATTTGATGCAAGTAAGATTTATTCACCAATGTTGGGATGGTTTAATGATGAATATTGTCAATCTTTTGATACGAATAAGAGCTTCACTTATATGTGCAAACTGAGTTGCAATATTTTCATGCCTTCTACTTGTGATAATTTTTTGGCTTTAGATTTTATGAACTACGAAAGTTACTCATGTATACATGTGTCATATGTGTCAAAATCAAGGGAAGTAAAAATGGATGACATATACATATACAACATGTACACCTTGTCTCTTTTGTTAGCCACATTTCAGATTAAGTAACGCCGAGGACGGCTTTGTTTTCAAGAAAGGGGAGGATGATGAGGACATGACTACCTTGGATAAAACCAAAAATATTGCATACATGCATATTTGTCAGGTGATTTCTAGTGCAAACTATTCAATAATCTATTTATGTTATCCAGAACAAAAATACTTCACACACTTTTGTGTTTTGTCTAATTGCAGGTGTATGAGACATTTGTACAATCCACATATGAAGATAAGGGAAAAGGAGAAGTTTAGGTTCTGTTCAAAAAGTCCTCTCACGTCACTTTTGGGCCAAGAGAAGATAGAGTCCAAGTCTCTCACGTTCTGCATTCAGATTCGGACTGCACAGACATACCTGACTCAAAACGTCAACAACTTTTTCATACAGACTCCGAATTGGGTGATTCTTTTTTTGTTGGAAAGTAGATTTCGTGCTCTTTCCAACCCAATTGGAATCACCTTCAAATTCGTCCGGAGCATTGAGATATCGACCGAAAAATCTAACGCTATAGCAGAATCCGAGTCAAACAACAAGTCCAAAGGTGTTGCACCACCTCCACTTGGGCCCATGAGCCTTGTACGACCTAGGGTTAGTTTTAGGCTGCCTTGGGATGTCCTCCCACCTCCTTGGCTGCCACCCCTTGCTCCTATATAAGTAGATTCATCTAGTAGCTTTTTCCTTGGGTTTTGTTTAAATTAAAAGTTTGACATAGCTGCAACTTCACGTACTTCGTTTGTGTCCAACGACCAGACCAAGACGTCATAGAACCCCACCTTCATTAATAAAGCTTTTCCTCTTTTATTCGTAATATCGAGATTGCAATCTTAGTTTCTTGCTTGTTCTTCGTTTGCTCGCAGGAAATAGACCCTCGTGGTCAGGTTGATCGTGCTCCAGCGTGGTCAATAACCCTCGGAAGTTGGTTTAGCAATTGCTAAGGCGCGACGTCTTCGCACGTTCGTAGTCGGATCGTCAAAGTCGACTCTCACAGAAAACGATATCTATCTCATCGGAATATCGGGACACTTTCGCCTCTATCACACAATTAAAATTTAGCACGATAATGATATAGCCGATCGAGCTAGGAATGACTTGAAGGATTATTAAACTCATAAACAACGAAAATTACTTAGAGTTAATGAATCGGATTATGGACTCGATTCACTATCGGTGTCCCTGAGTGTCTAACAACTCAGAACCTGGGGGAAAAATTGGAATAGGTGAGAAATAATACTTGAAGAAGAACTCATAAGAAGTGATATGGTTCTGTGATTTTATCGAGATACCATGGGGTAATACTCGAAGGTAGAACACAATAGAGGTTGCAGAGGTGTATTGATCTGTAGAAGACAAGTGCTTTAACTAGTCCGAGAAATGGAATCAAGGAGAAATTATGATCGGAACCACAATTGCAAAGGATCAATTCACAGATACCAAATGATAATATATCAAGGGAATAGTTATTATTACAAGAAGCTTCCATAATAGGATATACATCGTGTCCATGGGCATGAACACAAAGTTCAAGGTCGACTCCCACTTCCTCAATGTACAACCTTCCATTCACCTCTCGCTTTTTCGGAAATGACAATAGTTGTTGAAAGTTTTACCTGGTGCAATACCAGATAAGTATGACCCGTGAAATCTTTCGGGTTCACACAGATTAAGGAAGGCATAGGTTAACCCCATCGGGGCATTGTAGAAACATATACCACAAACTTCAGGAGTAAGTAACACAAGCTCGAAAGTAGAGCATGGTTGACAAAGCAGAGGATACAATTTACCAAAGGCATTATATATCCGAGGAAAGGCTCACATGCTTATTGAATATGAAGGATGTTATCAGATAAAATCCAACAAAGGATCTGGTGGTCGACAAGGGATCTGACGTGAGCATCGGTACTCAACTAGAGGAAGAAGAATGCAAGGAGATCAGATTATGGAAACAACTGACTAACTCAAAGCTCAAATGCAAAGGAATTATGATTTCCAAATCAAGGGATCAGAAGCAAACACTCTGATTAAGGATGGATAAGTTGAATAGCCTTAGGGATACAATCGATGGCAATTTGATTGGTCGAGATCCAACTCATGTTTAAAATGCATCTGAGCCAGAAGGATGAATTCTAGGATCTGATTGAGGATTGCGTGCATTCGCAACATATTGTATCAATGGGCTCAAAATGATAGTGGCAAGGGATGCCAATAAGATTACTATACTTATGGGATTAACCATAATGCAAGCAAGCAAGAATTTCAAGAGCAATAAGATGCTGAGGATTTTCAGAAGATCAAATAGTATTTCGAAGACTTTGGTTAAACACATGAACAACTGGGAGAAAAAAAATCCTCGCTGTGTTTGAGGATTAATTTATAGGTGTATTCAGGTGACAAGGAACTGCAAGGCAGTAGGCACAAGGATTCTCGGAACAACATCAAGTATTTCAGGGTATCTTGTAATAACAAGATCAACATGGGATGATTGAATGAATGGAAAGTGTACGTGGTTATCCATAGGGTTTATCGATGGAATGGAATTGCAAAAGCGATGGCACAAAGTCACGGGAGAACATCTGAGAGTATTGTCAGAATCTTCTGTTGCAGTAGGCGATCATCTGTAATAAGGGGCTCTCCGGAAGGAAGTAATTACGAGAACCTAGAGTTAGAGTTAGAAAAATCTTTTAACCCGAATAGAAGAGAGATCAGAGTCCCAGAGTATAGATGAGGAATAAAAGATCCCAATACCACCCAAATGGCGACGTGGGCCCGTAAGACACACAACCATGTTAGTAAAAGTTTTGCAATGTCTAGACTCAACTTCGGCCAAGGAGTGTGGCAGAGGGATTCCTAGAGGCAGTCGGCTCTGATACCAACTTGTGACGGATTCAAATCATACACTAATCATACACGCAAACATGTACGATGAAGATCTGGGACTCACGAGAAGATATCACAACACAACTCTACAAATAAAATAAGTCATACAAGCATCATATTACAAGCCAGGGGCCTCGAGGGCTCGAATACAAGAGCTCGATTATAGATGAGTCAACGGAAGAAACAATATCTAAGTACAGACATAAGTTAAACAAGTTTGCCTTAAGAAGGCTAGCACAAACTGGGATACATATCGAAAGAGGCACATGCCTCCTACCTGGGATTCTCCTAAACTACTCCTGGTCGTCGCCAGCGGCCTGCATGTAGTAGTAGGCACCTCCAGTGTAGTAGGAGTCGTCGTCGACGGTGGCGTCTGGCTCCTGGACTCCGTCGTTTGGTCGCAACAATCGGGTATAGAAAGGGGGAAAGGGGGGAGCAAAGCAACCGTGAGTACTCATCCAAAGTACTCGCAAGCAAGGAACCGCACTACATATGCATTGGTATCAATGAAAGGGGGTAGTATATGTGGACTGAACTGCAGAATGCTGGAATAAGAGGGGGATAGCTAGTCCTGTCAAAGACTACGCTTCTGGCCGCCTCCATCTTGCAACATGTAGAAGAGAGTAGATGGTAAGTTCACCAAGTAAAATCGCATAGCATAACCCTACCCCGTGATCCTCCCCTCGTCGCCCTGTGAGAGAGTGATCACCGGTTGTATCTGGCACTTGGAAGGGTGTGTTTTTATTAAGTATCCAGTTCTAGTTGTCATAAGGTCAAGGTACAACTTCGGGTCATCCTTTTACTGAGGGACACGACTATTCGAATAGATAAACTTCCCTGCACGGATGCACCACATTTCCCAACACGCTCGATTCCCTTTGTCCGGACACACTTTTCTAGGTCATGCCCGGCCTCGGAAGATGAACACGTCGCAGCCCTACCTAGGCACAACAGAGAGGTCAGCACGCCAATCTAAATCCTATGGCGCAGGGGTCTAGGCCCATCGCCCATTGCACGCCTGCACGTTGCGTACACGGCCGGCGAGCAGACCTAGCCTCCCTTATACAAGAGGAGCCGTTCCACTCCAACCCGGCGCGCGCCGCTCAGTCGCTGATGTCACGAAGGCTTCGGCTGATACCACGATGTCGAGTGCCCATAACTGTTCCCGCGTAGTTGGTTAGTGCGTATAGGCAAGTGGCCAGACTCAGATCAAATACCAAGATCTCGTTAAGCATGTTATGTTGAAATAGCCACGGATACCGACCAGGGCCAGGCCCACCTCTCTCCTAGATGGTCTCAACCTATCCTGTCGCTCCGCCACAAAGATCCACTCAGAGGGCCGTCAGGACAAAGGTCCTTTCAGCCCCCAATCCGTGAATCACTCGCGGGTACTCTACGAGCCGACCCGACTTTAGTCACCACATGTATCATGTATAAGTATATAGTGTATACCTGTGATCACCTCCCGAGTGATCACGGCCCGATAGTATAGCATGGCAGACGGACAAGAATGTAGGGCCACTTAATGATAAACTAGCATCCTATACTAAGCATTAGGATTGCAGGTAAAGGCATCATAGTAGCAAGGACAGGCTATGCATCAGGATAGGATTAACGGAAAGTAGTAACATGCTACACTACTCTAATGCAAGAAGTAGAGAGAAGAGTAGGCGATAAATGGTGATCAAAGGGGGGGGGCTTGCCTGGTTGCTTGGCAAGTAAGGGTCATCAACAACGTAGTCGATCAGGGCACCAGCAGCGGCGTCAGTCTCGTAGTCTACCGGAGAGAAGAGGGAGAAGAAACAATGAATACAATGCAAACAGATGCATAGCGATGCATGACATGACAAGTAGCGGTGCTAGGGGTGCCCTAACGCGGTATGAGGTGATACCGGTGAAGGGGGGAAACATCCGGCAAAATATCCCCGGTGTTTTGCGTTTTCGGACAAATGAATCGGAGGGGGAAAGTTGCATGTTCGCTATGCTAGGGTTGTGTGGCGGACGAACAGGCTGCGTATCCGAATTCGTCTCGTCGTTCCGAGCAACTTTCATGTACAAAGTATTTTCATCCAAGTTACAGATTATTTTATATTATTTTTTAAAGATTTAAATCATTTTTAGGATTAGCAGAATTAATTAAATTAGAAAATACAATTATGACGTTAGCATGATGTCGGCATGACGTAAGCGGTCAACTCCGACCATTGACCGGTTAATCTGACATGTGGGCCCCACTCATCATAGGCTGTTAACCAATTAACAGTAGTTAGTTTTATTAGTAGGTTAATTAGGTTTAATTAAACTAGATTAATTAAGTTAATTAATATTTTAATTATTTTTAATTATTATTTTTATTTTAATTCTTTTTTTCTTTTTTAATAACATTTTGGGGCGTGGGCCCCAACGTCAGTGGCCCGGGGGGGGGGGGGGGGGTTAAGCGGGCGACGGGCAAGCGCCCGTGCGAGGGCACGGGGCATCAAGGGCACCGACGAGGCCACGACGCCGTCCGGGGAGGGGCGTGGCCAGGCCGAGGCGGTGACGACTGGAGTGGGGAGCTGCAGGATGAGGCCGCGGCGGGGGTAGGGCGATAGGGGCGCGCGTGGGGCAGCAAGGCGAGCGGCGGCAGCGAAGCAGCAGGAGGCGGCCGAGGGCGCGGCCACGGGCGCAGGGAGTTAGCGCGGGGGAAGGAGGCGCGTGGGGACGGGTGGTCTCCGACGGGTGCGAGAGGACGACGCAAGGCGGTTGCGGGGATTGGTCGGCGCATCAGCGCGGCGTACGGCGAGGCGAGGCGGGACCGTGCGGTCGTTGGCGGCGGAGGTTCACGCGCGGTCGGTGGGTGACGAGTGCGAAGTCGACCGCGGCGGCTACGACATCTACGACGATGGATTCGACAATGAGGGGATGGGGAAAACGAGCGGGGCCTCACATCGGTGTTGTAGGGGTCGGCAGTGGGCTCGCGAAGGGTCGAGGTGGCCGGAGACGACGATGAGGGCAGCGGCGTTCGAGAAGGGAGACGAGTCGGGGAGGCGTCGATCCGCTTGATGCGCCGACTCCAAGCTCCATCCGGGGCTTGTAGCCGATGTGGAGGAGGCCGGTGGAGCCGCTGTACACGTCCGCGTGGTGAGGGAGGGGTCGAGGCCGCGGCAACGGCGCCGACGGCGCTCCGGCAGAGAGAACTGAGAGGGAGAGAGCCGAGCGAGGGGGGGCTATCTGGGGATGACGAGGCCGAGGCCGAGGGGGAGACTTATCCCCTTAGCGGCGAGGGTGATTCGAGTGGGCCGGCCTGGCCGACCAGCTGGATGGCCAGCTGGGCCACGAGGCCCACTAGGGGGGTGGCCTTTTCTTTTCTTTTAATTTTTTGATTTGCCTTCGTTTCCTATTTAAAAGAGCTACTAAATTATTTTTGTTAAATGTGGCACTTCGCACAAAAATAGATTGGAACAAAGTGAAGTTGCAAAAAAAGTTTGGGGTCAGAAGGAGTTGGCTAACCATTTTTTAGAAATTAGAAAGGCCAATTTAATTATTGTTGGACCACAAGATAAAATTCTAGGGGCATTTTGGGAACTCAAATGAGGTTGGTTCCAACATGACAAATATCCAGGGATTATTTGCCACACTTTGACCATTTTAGTTTTCATGTTTGTCAATTTGAATTTTGGACTTTGATTTGAATTTGAATTTTGAACCGGTTTCGAACCAACGTGAGTTTAACAACAGTAATCATGGTGATGTGGCATCATTAGGAGGGAATTACTGTAGCTTAATTATCCGGACGTCACATCCAACCTCTCGTTTGTACAAAAGTCAATTTTGTGGCTGAAGCGTACCGCTTTAAATTTGTGGAACTTGTGATATCTGTCTCTGATCAATCCTCCCCGGCTAGTATAATCGACGAGTGCTTCATCGAGAACCTTCTTGATGCCTCTGTAGTCTTTCTTCACTTTCCTTCTCGAATCCAAGAAATAAGTTTCGGTAAAATTTGGGTACTAACGATGAGGACACAATGTTCTTTGCGTAAAAAGTAGAGAAAAACCAATTATTCTCGAGTATATAATGTTTTGATGTGGAAGTAGAACGAGATTGTACGAAAGAATAGTGTGTACCGAGAACCGAATGACTTACTTCGGATAGTAGGGAAGTAGAAGACAATCTTTTTCCATGTTGGCAAGCATGAGGTCTGTTAGGTAGTTCCTCATAGCTTGACGGCAACCAGGGAGATTGGCATTGGTCTTGTGCATGAGGTAGGGGTCCCTTACCGTGACAACCTTGTTGAGGTCACATTTGGCAATGTAGGCGCTATTGATTGCCATTGGCGTATTAAGGAAGGACCAAGCTTGTATAGGTGGAATAGGTTGAAGATGTCTTCGAATGGCATATAGAACTTGACCACGGGGAAAATGTCGCACAAACCAATATTAGGTAGCACCATCACTGTGAAAACAGGGCGATGTTCACCTGCATGAGAAAATGCCTTCTCCCTACAGAGAATTGTGTCATGCAGAACCCTCAATTCTATCTGCGGAAGATCGCTGAGAGTGCATTTTCTAGCGTTGCATTGAGTGTGTTTGGACTCAACAATGCTCCCATGGATGGTGGAACTTGTGTGTGTGGTGGCGTGAAGTCCTTGATCGTTGAACAGACTCTTATGGCAAAGAACAACATGCTGATCAGCTTGGACAGTAGGAGGCACAGAGAATGCTTGGACGGGATCTCTTCTAGTATTCGTCAACCAAGAAGAATCGATTGACAAGTAGTTCATCATTATTTACTTGGTCCTCAATGACATTCACATTGTTGTTATGGACTTCAGGTTGACTCTGCTGACCCAAAGGAGATGGTCCTTGACACGTCTTGCCATTGTTCATCTGTTGTGAGCTTGTTCGGATTGGACGTTTCCTAGCCGAATTTGATTCTCCAGCCACATCATTGGCCAACATAAGCACTGTCCAAAGGTAAGTTGGCTATCCGCACCCGAAGGTTGTATCGGAGGAGCAATATCATTGTAACCATTTAAGACAACATACAACTCAACTTTGAAGGCCCCCTCAGACATCTGCACTTCATGCATGATTGCATCTTTGAGGCAAATGATTGAGCCGATTGCAACTTTACTCAACTCACCATTCACATGGGTTAAGAGATTGCACGAAGTGTCTTCCGTAAGAGCATCAAGAGTAGCCATGGCGATGGGTTGCCAATGAAAGAGACTGAAGGGCTACTATCCTTGGGCGATGCTTCGATGGCAATGTTTACTAGTTCGCCATTTTTGATCCATTGCTTGACGCACTCGATTATTGAAGGCAACATGGCTTCGGCATGGGCTTGGCTTTGCGTGTTGATGTGTGCTTCAATGCCGGCAGTTGCTGCGGCTGTGGCCGCAATTATTTTCTGTTCGATGGTCTACTTGTTGGCTCTCCTTCTTTGCCGTTGCTGCTCGTGGTCTTCGACATAATGATGCTCCCATTTGGCTCCACATCCTGCACCGTTCACACGACCACCCGCAGGCGGATGCAGCGGGTCCTTGCTGAGGTCACATTGATCGACCGGTTAAGAGGAGTGTTCCACCTGGCTGTGGACCCTTGAGCGCTTTGAGGTTCCGCATGCTGCCTTGCCAGTTCTTCTTCAGGTCTTCTAGTTTGGTGATCGGCGGAAAATTCCACTGACTTATAATCATAATGGCACCGGCCCCTGACATAGTTATATTTGAGGGGTCTTTGAATTGCTCGAAGTGGTTTGGGATGCCCTTTGTTGCAAGTATAGCATCCTGCTTGTCCCACACGGGCTTCTTCCCAACAAAACCGCGACTTCCGAGGGTGTGGTTACTTAATGTGTTTGATCTCATGTCCTTCACCCATGTCGACTGGCTCTGCACCACAGGGTTCTCCGTATTTTTGCATCTTGAAAATGTTCTGGTCGTCTTCACTAATGGTAGGCCACTTCTTCTTGATCATGGAGTAATCTTCGTGAACCTCTTTTCTTGTGGCTAATTTCCAAGAACTCCAATTATTTGAGAACTTATGGATTGCATGGTTGTTCACCTGATTCTTTGTGTACGGTAGGTTGTCGTACTTGCCAGGAAACTTAAATCTAGCATGCACCCTTCCTATGAGGAGTTTTCGCAGATTATGTTTGCCTCAATCACTTATATTGGACTCATTGATGTAGCAGACTTCTCGAAGGATGACACCTAGGGCATTGCCGTAGTGAGATGCAACCTTCGGCGGACAAATCGGCTCACTAGTGGAGTTAACTCGAGTGACCACAAGCTTGTCAGTGCCAATAACATTTTGGCTCTAGGTTTCCACTACTTCTTGGTTTTTGGAGCATCCTCCACCTCCACCTCATCCTCAACACAATACTCCCGTGCCTTGGAAGGATCTGAAGCTGTTCGGACACTCATAGAAAAGTGAACTCCAATCCAGGATCCCTCGAAAAGTGAAGTGAACTAGCCAGGTAGAGCAGTCAGGTTAGGAAAAGTGTCTTTCATGTCAAGGTGAACATAGACAAACAAGGTTAGTTTGTTTTCCTTAATTCTTAGAGAAAAGACTCGTTGCTGGAACCGAGAGCAATGGCTCTGCACAATAGCGTTCTTTCTGACCTTCAACCGAGAAATTCCATACCTTCCACCGACATTCATATCATCTTTAGCAGTACCAGCGCCCTTATCAGGATTACTATCCTCACTAGGAATATCTTTGTAGCCACTGCCTCTCACATAGTGGTCATCCAAATTTATCTCCTCTTGCTGAAGATCTTCATCATAATCGTCATTTCCTTGCGCGCCCGTAAATGCTGCTTCACTCGTGTTCATATGTGTCAAAGAAGAGCCCACGTCGGACATCTACAAACAAATAGGACATATACTTAATTCGTATACAAAATGCAAAATTTTGGCATGACCTTTGCTAAAAATAGGACATATTGGTTGCCAGAAATTTGATGAAATAGAAACTAATCAACGTTTCGACAAAACATTGGCAACCCTATACAATCCTTGCAAAAGAATCATCAACTACAATACATGATTTCAACCACATTTCCTCATTTTCAAACCAAAACACTTTGGTTAATTTTGTTAATTTTTGTGGGGAATATTTGAATTATTTTCAAACCACACAACAAATTCCAGAATATTTGGAGCAACCAAATTTAATGGTAAATTTTAAAGTCCAACTCAAATACATTTGTGATTTAATTCATTGATCATAAATGTCATGAAAAAATGTGCATCATCTGTGGTTAGGGTTTTCACCTTTTCCATGAAAAATGAACATTTTTTAAGGGAATTTTGGGTTCATTGAAAAATATTTTAAGTTGAACCTATTTGAATTTTTTTGGTGCCATGGTTTGGATCATTCCCCAATTCAAATTTAAATGAAATTTAAACATGATGCAAGCATGACTAGGTAGTCTAGGTGCATACTAGACTAGGGATGTGACAACTCGCCCCCACTCAGAAAGAATCTCATGCCGAGATTTAGAAGGCGTAGGAAAAAGAGTGGGGTACTCCAGTCGAAGATGATCCTCTCGTTCCCAAGTATTTCTGATAAGGATCAACGTGATGATCCTACAATTTTTCCCGATCTTTCACCGCAAGACAATTAGATAGCAAACCTTCTAATCACGGGATGGATCCACGCAACCTGAAGATGAGGAAACGAATCCAGCAAGAAATGTGAAGATGAACAACACGCCTCTAACCTTGGCACGATAATCCTTGATCACACAAGAACCTTCATGCAATCATCACATTATTCAATAAACAGTAGTGTCGTCCCCGGAGGGATGATTCACCAGGTGGACACAATGTTCAAAACTCAATCTAAAAATTTGACCCCCTCTAAACCTAGCCACCGGCCTCCTTATATAGGCATCTAGAAAACTAGTTTGTTGGACCGGACCACACCGAAACACACACAAAAAATTCTAAGTGGCCCATAACATGACCTGGAAATAAAAATAGATAAAACTGAAACTGACCAAGTACATGGTTCGGTCACCCCCTTTGGCACACCTCTAACTTGGAGGAGTCCTGAATATGGGCTTCACCTCCTCCTTCAACGGAACAACATGAGGTACTGGGATGCCCTCATCATCCTCGCCCCCTGGAAAATGCGTTGTTCTGAACATTGGAGGGTCTTCTCTAATGAGTGGCCTCAAATCAGCAACAATGGCACGCTTCGTTGCCATCTGCAAGTCTCGCTGACCTGCCACACCACCTCCTCCCTCTCGGCTAGTTGTACTTGTCACAGCAGGTGGCACCACCTTCCGTCGCCACATAAGCTTGGACTTAGGCACCACCACCTTCTTTTTCTTCCATGTCGATAGAGCTCGCTGTCGCTGAACGTGGAACTTCTTTGTACAACCCTGCAAAATAGGAGCAATGCCTGGGCCACACAATTGACGAACACATCCATCTTTGCCTATGTGCATACGCATAGCTGCTCCAACAAATATCCGCCTAACTGGTCCGACAAACATGCGGTCTACTACCCGCCCCTTCATATGCGTCGAGACACGAGCAGCACAACTATCATCTGTCTGAACACCTTGGCAGACACAAATTGGAAGTGTAGGACTAGCTGCAATCTTTGTCATCTCACCACTAAGAGGCTTGGCATCAACGACTTGTCACCAACATGCACAATTGGCTTGTCATTGACAGGCATGGCTGAAACCATATCAGTACTGACACTCCTCCCATCATGCTCCTCCTTCGGAAGCTGAACCATCCTTTGTTGTGGCTTGGCCTTATGCACTTTCTCCTTGAGCACCACCAACACCACATCAGACTTGGTATGATCATCTGTCATAGGCTTTCAACGTTCGTTGTTTGCCATCGTGCGAAAATGTATATGTATTTTCTCTCCCAGCATGGATAACATTGTGATCATACTGCCATGGACGCCCAAGTAACAATCCACACACCTCCAATGGCAATACATCACATTCACCTCGCATGAATAACATTGTGATCATACTAACATGGACGCCCAAGTAACAATCCACACACCTCCAATGGCAATACATCACATTCCACCTCATCAGCATACTCACCAAGTTTAAATGGCACACGTGCCTTATGTGTAACCTTCAGCATACCACAACTATCCAACCACTCTAGATGCTTAGGTTCAGGAATACGCCAAGTGGACAACCCCAAAGATGCCACCATTGTCTTGCTTATGCCATTGGTACAACTACCACCGTCAATCATCAACTTGCACGCCTTGCCCTTGATCATGCACTGTGTCTGAAATAAATTCCAATGATGGCCTCTATCAACTGTCATGCAGGCATCATCATGTACCCGCTTGAGTTGCACATTTAGCCCAATCAATGGCACGATATCATCCACTGAGATCGTGCCAACATTAGCCTTGTCTTTCTTAGAACCACTATGTGTTGTCGTTGCCTCGTTTTCATCATTAACATCACCTATCTTCACCACGCATGTGTCCTTGGAAATTACCTTCATGGAATGCTGCATAGTATGTGCGGGAAAAACTGTAGTAGGCTTTTTTAATTCCGCCTGCATCTCTTTAATGATCTTTTGTATATCAGCTATCTCAGTCCGAGCATGTTCCTTAGGCTTCTCATCCAGCTGAGAAAACCATGTCGAAGGCATCTTCCTGATCCGGCCAACAGAAAATAAAATCGCAGTTTTCTTTTTGTTACCACGAGCCTGACTCTACTGTGAGTTGGTTTCCAAACGGACAAGGGGACTTTCTCTCTCTTGCCGTAACTAATTAGGATTTAACGAATTTAAAAATCTGGCAAGCTGATCACAAAACTCCAAAACTAACTAGTACTCCATAACATACCAACCAAATCGCTCTGCTTCCTAAAAATCCGGAGTCAGACAAAAACAGAGTGTCCTTCCTATCCGAGCGACCAAACCTCGCCGAGATCGCAAAGAAAATTAATGGCACCGACGCCCTCAATTGATCTGACTAGAAGACAAACTCCCCGCCGAGACGCAGATCCAAGTGCACTCGACCCTCGTGAATTTGCCGCCACTAATCTCCTCGCCAAACGACAATTTGCATTGTGATCGACAAGAACTCTCTGTAGAACATGGCAGCAATGATGCAATCTCAACAGGATGAACTCGCGGTGAGAAACCTAGTAATCTGATACCACTTGATAAAGGATCAACGTGATGATCCTACAGTTTTTCTGATCTTTCACTGCAAGACAATTAGATAGCAAACCTTCTAATCATGGGACCAATCCACACAACCTGAAGATGAGGAAATGAATCCAGCAAGCAACGTGAAGATGAACAACACGCCTCTAACCTTGGCACGATAATCCTTGATCACACAAGAACCTTCATGCAATCATCACATTATTCGATAAACAACAACAATCATCACATTATTCGATAAACACCAACGTCGTCCCCGGAGGGATGATTCACCAGGTGGACATAATGTTCAAAACTCAATCTAAAAATTTTACCCCCTCTAAACCTAGACACCGGCTCCTTATATAGGCATCTAGAAAACTAGTCGGTTGGACCGGCCCACACCGAAACACACAAAATAAAAATCCTAAGTGGCCCATAACATGACGTGGAAATAAAAATAGATAAAACTGGAACCGACCAAGTACATGGTTCCGTCACCCCCTTTGGCATACCTCTAACTTGGAGGGCTCCTGAAGTTGGGCTTCACCTCCTCCTTCAATGGAACAACACGAGGTACTGGGATGCCCTCATCAATCTCTCTCTCAGAATGATGAGACCATTGAACCTTGAGAAACTTGATGTTCCGATGTCAAGCGATACGTTATGCCTGATCAAGAATATGAACAGGTTACTCTCGATATGTGAGGTTATCTTGTAGATTAAACATTTCATGGTCCACTCTGTAGATGGGATCCGTGAAGCAACGCCTGAGTTGAGAGACATGGAAGACATCACGGGCTCAGGAAAGATGTGGGGGTAGTTCCAATTGGTAGGAAACCTCTCCTTGTTTAGCGAGAATGCAGAAAGGACCGATGTAACGAGGAGCCCACACTACAAAAAAGGACACATCCATGACATTTTGGGCCGAACATAATTTTTTCTATCATGCCTATGACACTTCTATGACGATAATTGTGATAAAACCCGGTATCATCATAGATGTGGTGGGCTCCTACTTCTATGACAAAAAATCATGACAAAAAATGGGATTTTCTTCCTGGGCGGGCCGGAGACGTAGCTGCATGAAATTCTTTGGGCCATCCATGACGGAAAAAACCGTGGTAAAAGCGAGGACGAGGAAAATATCGGGGAGTTCCCGGTTGCGGTGGGTGGTCGGGGCCGAGCAATACACGAAGGTTTGCACATTTCTCTCGTACAAGTATGTGCATGTGTGTGAGGCGTTGGGCTCTAACTGAACCGGAGCGAGGCATTTGCTTACTGAACCCGAGCGATTGCACTGGCTACACGTTACTGAACCTGAGTGATCGATCGATCCCTGGCTGTTAACTGAACCCGATCGAGCGATTCCTTCTCTACTACTGCTAACTGAAGCCGATCGAACCTACTGCCTCTTGATGAACAATAAGTGTTGTTGTGGGTTGGATGGATAGTTCCCGGTGGGGGTTGGATGAACATGACCCCGTGGTAGTAGAGGCGGTTGCTGCTGGATGAACAGGACCCCGATCGAGCCAGTTGGGGTGGATGAACAGGACCCCGTGGAGGGCTGGTTGAACAGTAGCCGGTGGAGGCTGGATGAACAAGACCCCGTGGAGGGCTGGTTGAACAGTAGCTAGTGGAGGCTGGATGAACATGAGCCTGTGGATGAACAGTAGCTGGTGGAGGCAGGAGGGAGACGCTGTGGATGAACAGTCATAGGTGGAGGCTGGAGGATGTCGACGGTGGATGAACAATAGCCTATGGAGGCTGGAGCGAGGCAGTAGACGGTGGATGAATAGTAGCTCGTGGAGTCCCATTTTGTGGTACGCCACACCCCTCCCGATGAACAGGACCCCGTTTCGACTGTAGGTCGAAGAGAATTTCGTTTCCTCCGTTTTGCGATACGCCACACCCCTCCCAATGAACAGGACCCTGTTTCGACCGTAGGAGGTCAAAGAGAAGTCTGTTTCCTCCGTTTTGCGGTATGCCAGACCCCTCCCGATGAACAGGATCCTGTTTCGACTGTAGGCGATCGAACAAAAGGCCATTTCCTTCGTTCTGGGTACGCCAGGCCTCGTTTCGGCTGTTCCGTCCAAGCTGGTTGGTTCCCAATGAACAAGATGCATTCCGTTCCCTCCCGATGAACACGACACATTTTCTCTGTTTTGACCCAGCTGGTTGGCTGCCTATGAATATGACGTCGTTGCTGCCCTCCGCTGCCTCTCCATGTACACGAGCCCTGGCCATACATATGCACGAGTAGGCGTTCGAGACCCCGCCCGTATGTACTTACGTGGCCGTATTTACTTTCTTGCACCCTGTTGTATGTACGTGTACACGATGTAGACGGGACTACGTGACATGCTACGTCTGTGCCTCTACTACGACACGTGCGCTTCCTTACTTGGCCACGGTTCATCGCTGCAGCCTGCAGGCAGACCGATCAACAAGTATGTACGTACACGTTCGCGACCAGACAGGCAAACCTACGTACGGTTTGACCGGGTGGGTCCCAGCTGTCAGGGTGGTAAGGAGGCACTTCCTTGCATGCGAAGATATAGCTGGTTGGTCCCAGCTGTCAGGGGGAGAATCTTATTTTTTGCCCGTAATATGGACGCACTTCATTGCGTGCGAAGATGTAGCTGGTCGATCCCAGTAGTCAGGGGGGAAACATTTTTTTCACGAAATACGATGGCCTGTCCGGTGGGTCCCTGCTATCAGGTGGAGGAACCATTATTTTGCGTGTAATAAGGAGGCACTTCCTTGTTGCGGCCGTGGACCCAGCTGTCAGCCTCTCCACGTACAGTCCTCTTCTGATGGAAGTCGTTTCTTGACCACATTGACCACGTCGCGCCGAGAGCACCAAGGCTGTGGACGACGCCGAGGCCTAGGAAGGGGACGACACGGAGCCGGGGAAGACGCAGCAGTGGATGCCCCCGCGGAGAGGAGTACGAGGGTTGACTGGTTTGGCTATGGTGTGAGGCTGTCGTCGCCGCAGAATAATAGGGATTGTGGGTAAGTAGAGGGATGGCCTGGCCAGAGGTTGGAGTAGGGTGGGCGGTGAGGCCTGCGCGACATGAGAGCCGGCCACGGGAGGCTGGAGCAGGCAGCACGACTGGTGCTGGTTTGGGCGGCTCGAGCAAGAAGACCAGAGGTTGAAGAAGCACTACGGCCGTTTGATGGACATCGTACGGTCACTGGAGCTAGAACCATATGGACAATAGTAACCTCACATTCAACAGGAAGAACATGACAATTCTAGTGTTTTCATGGTTGACTACATATCGTTCCAGCGTTATTGTCTTCAATTGAATGTCATGAGAAGTGAGAAAATCCTAGTGCTTACGAATCCACCGATTGGTTATATGTTTCTTACCCCGTCTTGTTGCCTAAATAGACATGAAGATTGAACATAGTTAAGGTCTAAAAAAAGAGTGTCGAAAGAGCAACAACTGAACGGTTAATTCTAGTACACTATATGCGGGCTTCCAATGTGCGTGAAATTATACCTTTATATACAACTTCTCCAGACATGGAAAGCATTGTAGAAAGCCAATAATCTTTTTCAGATCAAAACTATTCATTTGTATATATAAGATCTTGATAGAATCCAGCACCATTGATAGGCTATCCATGGAGAAACTCTTCATTGAGCATAGAACATAATATTAGTACAAAATGTGTACTCCAAGATGATATATAACTTATGCGCAGAAATTTAAAATGCAGCTTATGGTTACAAGTGTAGATGATAATATACAGTACGTGAAGAACTATGGGGCCAAACACCATCTTGAAATGAGCACAGAGATCGTGTATTATACCCAAGGTCTCCAGTTTAGGCTCACAGACGACGATTATTTGCGACGGTGAATAACTAGAATCAAGGATCAACCTTAGAAGTGAAGGGGCATCTTGGATGATGGGCTACCTTCCGTCAAAAGAAATTCCAATTCTTACAAGGTTAGACGACTTTATTTGGAGACAACCGATTCAAACTGTGAAAACAAGCACCAAGCACTCCAGGGCAGGGCAACTGGAGTGGATGATGCTGTGCAATGATGCCTCTAATATACGAACCCGCACAAGTGAAAGTTTTTTGAGAAATGGGAGTCGAAGGTTTAGTACAAGATTGTCTGGTAGGTAGCACAATGCAAAGGTGGCGATGTGGAGAGAGGAGGAAAACCACGAGATGGACAGCGGTGCTCAGGGCACAAGTACATGGTGTTCGGTATCTGGTAGGTGTTTTCCTGGGGAATAGTAGAACTCAAGCAGCTGTAGTTCTATGAATTCAAGGGATTTCAGCCAGGTGTCCACCGTGCAAGGCATGGTATGCTTGCTCAGGTAGCATGACGGGATGCAGAGGCTTTGAACGTAGCCCTGGTGGGAGGAGATGATGGCTCTAGGGAGTCCAAAATCATTAAAGAGAGATAGCTGACGACAGTCGATATTAAGGGGCACGGCGTGCCATAGAGGGCGCCACCGAATTGAGAGGACTTGGGTGTGGCAGCAATCCTTGGTGGGAAGAAGCGAGATTATCTCCCCAAGGATGGCGTCCGGGAGATCGCTGATGCGGTCCACCCGAGATTCTACGGGTTCCTGGGATCCGGTGGGGGCGGGCTCGCCGCTTCTTCCTGTGCTGCCGAGTGCTGGATCTACAACAGGCGTCACCGCTAGTGGGAGCCTCATCTTCTTGGCGCTGGGGTCAGCAGACTCCATTTTCCTCGAGGGCGTCGCGTCGAGCTCATGAATTTGAGCAGAGTAACGAATGACGAGCCTAATTGTAGTGCGAGTGAAGAAGAAAGGGAGTTGGGGCTTTTCTTTAGTAGTGAGGAAGAAGGGGAGCTGGGGTTTTCTATAGGAGTGAGGTTAGGAATTTGGGGGTACGAGTGAAGCGAGCTGACGTGAGGTGGGTGGAGTGAGGAGGAAGAAGAGCACCCAAGTTTTTTGGGGGGCGGTGTGCTGGGTGTGGGTAGCGCCTCTCATTAAGTAAATATATGGGCTTTTGAATTGATTTTCTAGGGTGGATGGGCTATTTTATCTTCGGCCCAGAGAAACAATTACTACTAGTACAGTGGAGACACTCTACAGCTACCCAGAAGAACAATTACTACTAGTACAGTGGATACACTACCGCTTCTGGCTCCTTCGAGGTCATCGAAATGTCTCCCTCTACTGAATGCCGTTTTACTTTGGTTCACCGACATGCGGGCCATGCAGCACGCGAGCCCAAATGCCATCCACCAAATAAGAAGGCAGTATGCAAGCGGAGAGTCACCCTGGTCGTAGCGCGGCAGTAACGAGCCGTCATATCACAAAACCCCACCTCCCCGCAGTCTAAGTTTGACGGACGAAGCAACCATCATTTCACTCTTCGTTGGATCCCTTCTCCCTCACCATCTTCAAGAAAGCCAACACTCGCATCTGCCATTGTTCTTCTCTCCCAATGAAGGGAAGGTAAGTGGATCCATGATGTTGGTATATTTTCGTCCAGAAAAAAAGAACTTTTGCAAAGCAGTAACCTATCCTCACTCTATTTTTTGTTTCATTGTCATTGCGATTGTGTTTTCCTTTTAGTTGTCTCCTAGTATTCGTCAGTTTCATGATGGACCAAGGAGAACTAGGAAAAGATCTGCCGATGTTGGAGTAGACGTGGGAGGCTGATCCCCATGAGACAGAGAGCTCTAAGAAGATGGATGCAGCCACCGAGCCAACCCAAGATACGCTCACGACCACTACTGAGATGGTCAACGCCCCGTTTGAGGTTACAACCCCTGTGGCCCTGCAGGAGCAGTTTTCCCCCCTTCGAGGATGTGCCCCCCCACTGAGCTGCCCAAGGTGATTTTCTTCTTTTCCGATCTCGATTGTGGTTTTCCATCTAAGTATGTGGTGATAAACAATGCAAAATTTTATTAGCTTCGATGCCATGCTACCTTCCTTGTCATGCATACTTTTGACTCTACATAGTGGTTATAACTTGTGTTTCTTATATTGGAAAGTAATTCAAAATTTGTTTCTATTTCAATTAGAGTCCTGATGTAGACATGAATTGTGTGGTTGTACATGTCACTCGCTATGAGGCGGATGACCTGAATATACGCACTGGGAAAACAGAGTTCTTAGGCTGTTGGATCTTGGAAGCCATTTGCACTTATACCAATGTCGAGATGTATTCCAGCATCACTGTTGTCAGGCATGTTGTCCAGGGTGTACTGAAGCACAAGAAGTTCAAAGATATTCCTTCGTTTGTGAGGCATACTATTCTTGTCAAGCTTACGCAGGAAGATGACGTAGCATGCCTTCACAAACAAGTTTATGAGTGGCAAGGCCACAAGGTTATCTTCAGGAAGGTTCACATGATTGAGCTGCTGCCGGACCTCCTTGATGATGTTCATAACAAGGTCCATCTTGTGTCCATCCCAAATTAGATCGAGGCATGAAATAGTTGCCCTAGCTAGTGTTTAATAGTAGTTTGGATTGTGTCTAATTATCCAAATCTTGCCTATTATAGAGCCCTCTAGGACTAGTACTCTGTTTGAATCTGTCTATGGGAACTGCTGCTACTTTTGTGTGCCCGTGAATCATGTGAGAACCATCCTAATTGTTGCCGAAACAGATGTGTCCTCACTAGTTTTTTCATGTAATATGGCATGGTAAGACATAAGTTGTCATGCTTTATCATACGAGCAGTGTGTGTTTGATGAAATAGAGTACTCGTTCGAGAACTGTGCGCCGACATATACATAGGGTACGTAAGGCTAGTTAAGTACTTGTAAACACTATTGGTGCTACCCCACTTGTAAGCAGTTGTGCAAGACATGACACATTGGCTCAACTCGCTTCAACACTAGAAAAGTCGGCTATCGACCAGCTAACAATCAATAATCTGTTGTCTGACATATAAGCAAATATGTATCTTGTTATAGTGCTTCATGTAGTTAACTGAGGCCATAATGTAAATTCCAAACGTTCACACGCCAGTCCAGCATGCATGTGGAACATTCACATTAAAATCGGCTTCATAAAATACTTGAAAAGCACAAGTTAAGAAAATTTATACATCTCAGTGATTCATAGAACATAACAAACATATACTAGTTCACAGCAAAAGACAAAGTTGTGAGAAGGTTTAGAAATCAGGAAAAATCAAGCAAGGCTTCTCTGAGCAAAGGGCCTCCCGAGGCAGGCTTTAATTCCTGGAGTTCACTCTGGTTTTTCTTGTTGCCACCATCCAGGGTTAGGTTCTCTCATTCCAAAATAACCAATTATAATTGTGTTCTCAGTTGGAATGCTGAACTGAACCATATAGTGTACTGACCATCTAAACTTCTTGTGCAGTTCCACTAAATTTAAGCACCACTATTTGCATAAATAAGCAGACCACAATGCCTCTTGTCCGCGCACCTGTCCCAAAATCCTCTGTGCAGTCGTGCCAGCTTGTCCTCGGTCCATGGATGAACTGGGAGAACGTGCATTCCCGACTAGGATGCAGTTGTTTTCGCTCGTCCCTGCACTGCAATCAGGAAGTAAATCGTACAAATCAGCTTCTTTCAGATTGTGTTGGTCATTCTACCTAGTTACTACCAATGTAGGAATACCTGGAAGATAGGTGGTTAGACGACGACAGCTAGGAATAGCCATCTCATTTTGTGCGGTTCTACTAAAACTGAGGTGTGTACTTTTGATTGCGCAGATAGAAACGATATGGAGACAAACATCCCTATTTGCGCAAATATGAAATACGGTTATTTAAACAGTGACCGTTATTTGCAGTGGCATATGATTAACAACATCTATTGTGTTATAATTGGCACTACATTGACAGTATGGAAGTGCCCTTAAGTAAGAAGTAGCATCACATCACATCAACACTGCCACTAGATTAACATGCAGAACAATAGCATTAGTATAACATGTAGAACAATAGCATTAGTATTACTGTCATGAGAGTAACACATGGCCAGTAAATGCGCAATCAAATTTGTGCATTTCCACTGGGATGAAGCAATGTTAGCGGTGTGAGAGTTAAGTGTAACTGCAAAAACACAATTCATGGGAAATAAAGCAAGACAGAAGCACTTCATAAAATGGTGGTGGCATTACTTCAATTTATCGACGACACTAGACCATTACTTAATAGTGACATTAGGTGGCATTGCTTCAATTATCGACGACACTAGACCATTACTTAATAGTGACATTAGGTGGCATTGCTTAATGCTTCATGTGATTTTACATTAACGGTAGCGATATGGGTGTAGGAACAACATGGGCATAAAGTGGTGAGGCAGATGGGGTTGCCGAGAGCGGCAAACACTCAGGCAGCATGTCCACATTTGTCACATTTTTATCTCCTTGGCGACATTTTCCTATGTGAGCACAGGAAATCTAGACCTGCTCGTTCTCATTTGTGTTGTTCCCCAACACCCCTCACTTTCTTTCCTTTTTCGACCAAGAGACAGGTCCACTACCCCCACCCTTCACCATCCACCACGCTTTCTTTGCCTTTTCAACCAAGAGACCGGTCGTGTAGCTAGTATCTACCATTTCCCCCGTTTCCTATTAGAACCAAGTCCTAGATTCATGCTACAGCTTTCCCACTTACTTCCTTGTTTGAACCAACTCTTAGATTCTACTGTATAAACTAGCTTTACCTCTAATAATAGTAAAAGTCTAGGTGGCTTTGGAACACCCGACAGAAGTAGAAAAAGATCCACACGTAGCCACGTGGGGAGCTGGGGCAGTAGAGCAAGGCGGGTTTCGAAGGAATATATACCTGAGGGTCGTCGGCATGTGGCAAAGACGGCGTCGGGAGGCCGCATCTTGCCACAATACCATAGGGAGGAAGAAGGGGTCGGAGGCCCTCCCGAGCCGGCGCTATCTCGGAGAGAATGGCACGACCGCCGATCAGGACGCGCGGGCAGCTGTTGGTCTCCTCCCTCGCCGTCGACGATCGCGTGAATGATGCACCTACACTCCTGCCCTAGTCGAGGTGGTCCGGCCGGATTTGTGACCAGCCGTGAGCAGAGAGAGAGAGAGAGAGAGAGTGGCCACCTATGTCTTGCTTAGACCTGGAGAGCATGAGAGAGTGAAAAGCAAGCGCCGAGGCTCCTGCTTATGTATATAGTGGAGTGATTTTGTTGTACTAGCCGTTATTAAATTGCATATGCGTGAACCACTATTTTCATTTAAAGTTCTAGTAAAAATAAAATTCGATCAATAATGTGCCACCACATCCAGTACGCACTATATTGTATCATTCACGTGTGGTCCCCGACCCTCCATCAAGTTGAAAACTAGACTAGTCAAAATATCAATTGGGATGCCTCTTTGTAAAAAAATGCGTTCCTATCTTCAAAAAAAGTGCTCCTACGTGTACCCAGAAGTGGGTGTGAGATAACTAGTGTGTGCGTGCATCGCTTCTCTTCGTGAGAGTACAATATACTACGCCCAAAGAACGTTCACCACAAGTGTAATAGTATAAGTGTGTGACGTGTGAGTTAAACTAAAAGGTGTGTGACGTCTTTTATTTTTTAGAAGTTCTGAGGGTAGGGTGTGAAGAGCACATATGTGTGTGACGTCTACCTACAGATAGACGGTGGGTGCGAGAGGACTCGAGAGAGTCGTGAATCATGAGGGTGCGTGTGTGCGTGAGAGAGAGGGGGCACGTATCAATGCAATGCATGTGTCCGTAAATCATATCTGACAAACGTTCACCACAAGCCATTTCCTGACGAACCCGTAAGAACCGTTAGGTCGGCATCCGACTGTGTCAGTTTTGCCATGGCATTTAACTGAACATCCACTCCCCCGACACATTAGTCTTCCACGTGAGTGTTAGCAACTGCCGTATGCTCCTCCCTCTGTTCCAAAATGTAGTGCATATAGCTTTATTGAAAATTCAAACCTCGCAAACTTTTATCGAGTTTTCGTGTACCAAAACGCACATATAGTCATTTCATTCATCTTCGAGAGGTAACTATAAAGATGGGGGAGGAGTGTACAAAGAAAGACCGTCGCATCACCTGCAGCAATTTCAACCATCCTTTGGTGTGGAGGAATATCATAGGAACTCTATATGATATGATTTTTATAGGATTTTTCCTTTAGAGCCAATTGGTTTATAGGAATGTATTCATATACTCCACATTTCAAAGGAAAATAAACATGATATCATTTTTATAGCTTTAGAGCCATTTGGTTCATATGAATGGATTCCTATACTCCCAAAATTTCAAAGGAAAATAAACATTAGCGTATATTCAATAGAAAAGTTCCTATGATGTGAACCAAATTACATCTCTTTTTTAATCCCTCCTCATAGGAATTGAGATACATGTCATCTCTAGATTCAATAAAAAAGTTCATATGATGTGAACCAAATGACATCTCTTTTCCAATCCCTACTTATAGGAATTGAGATACATGTCATATATTTCCCTACAACTTCCATATATACATCTTCTATTCTAAATAGCTAGTACAACCCACTAGTAGCTTTTTTCCTGGACATGCAACTATGGCACATGAACACGTCATGCATGCAAGTCATAAATCACATTGTTTTTGCACTCTATGCATGCAAGCACCACATCATCAATTCGTGCATGTTACTCATAAGTTATTTCTTGCATAGATTTTGTATTGACAATGTATGTGTTGGTCACGTGCACACATATGTAGTTCACATTCACATTTTTGTTAGAAATGTCATTCTTTTAACTGCAATTCATTTTTTCTCTTTGTATTACATTTTCATTTTAAGCATGCACTCAATTCCCATTAGTTATAGATGTTTTTGGAGGAACTTTTATGCATTATTTTGAGTTTCAAATTTCACGCAGCCGCAGGTATATCAAAATGCGGGGCCCATGCGTCATTGCCTTTCGGTCGAACCTACGTACACAATTTTTTGTACGTATATCTCCACTAGTCCCCGAACCAAAAATGCTGCCTCATTCCCGTAAAACCAAGCGACCCATCCATATTAAGGCATCGACTCAAACTCAATCCCTCTCCCGTTTACTACACCATGGCCCCACACGCTGTAGTACTCCTACAAACCCCACCCACCGCATGCATCATCAGTTTTCTTCACGAGGACGAGGGAGAAGCAGATTTGTAGTGGAGGCTCCTACCCTAGGGTTCCATAGGTAGCTGCCGCACGCATCATTGGTTTTCTCTTTTCTTTATGCTCTTCCGCCCTAGAGTGAAATGACGGTTGCTTCGTCTATCCAGCTTAATGTGGGAAAGGTGGGGCTTTATGATTTGACCCCTCATCGCTCATTTACTACTACCACGATGCTACGACCGGGATGCCTCCAAGTCCAACCGCTACTCTGAACTGTAATTTGGTGCATCGCATGTGGAACAAGACAGTGGATGGGCCACATGCCGGCCAAAGGGGTCCTATAAAGTGTGTCTCCATTTCGTGTGCGGACTGACCCTGCTTGAGTTGCTACGCCAACACGATAGGAGCAGCCTACCACTTGTTTTTGCTCCTTGGTGAATCCTGACTATATTGATCTAAAAAGATACTACTCCCTCTGTCTCGGTTTATAGGGCGTGCACGTAGCTCTAGGTCATCCATTGACTAACTAAATATGAGTTACTATGCCACAAAAAGTATATCATTGGATTCTTAAGCGGATGTAGTTTCTAAACATATATTGTTCATCACATATAATACATATATAGCTAGTTAAATTCTCAACCTAGAACGACATGCATGCCCTGTAAACCGAGACAGAGGAAGTAGTAAAAATGAGGTGATTTGTAACGCCCCGTATGTAACCTGCCATATTTGTATTCCAACTCTTGCCATTTCCGGCACTAAGTTATGATATTTCCTCGTTGTCGGGTTTTTGTCTCCGTGTTGCTTTTGTCTTTGTCATGCATCTCATATCATGCCATCATGTGCATCACATTTGCATACGTGTTTGTTTCATGCATCCGAGCATTTTCCCCGTGTCCGTTTTACATTCCGGCGCTCCTATGTCCTCCGGTGCCCCCTTTTGTCTCTTTTTCATGTGCGGGTTTTAAACGTTCTCGGATTGGACCGAGACTTGCCAAGCGGCCTTGGTTTACTACCGGTAGACCGCCTGTCAAGTTTCATGCCATTTGGACTTCGTTTGATACTCCAATGGTTAACCGAGGAACCATAAAGGCCTCGTCTGTGTTGTAGCCCAACACCTCTCCAAAGTGGCCCAAAGCCCAGCTAAACCCCCTCCATCACCTCGGTCGTTCGATCACGATCGCGTGGCCGAACACCATGCTCAATTTGGATCCTCCTATGTATAAAAAGGCATCTCCCCCGAAAATCCCGGATCATTCCACCCCTAACCCTAGTCTCCTTCCCCTCTCCGCGCCGGACATGTCCATCCGCCGCCGGACATGCCGCGCCGCCGCTCGTGTCCAACCACGGGGCGCCACGTGTCGCCGCCCAGCCATCCACCGCGCCGGCCCGCCTGGCCCGTGGATGGCCCTCCCCGCGCCCCGACTCGGGCCGCGCCCCGCCGCCCATCGCCCGCACCGGCCGCCGCCCTTCGCCGGCACCGGCCGCCGCCCTCCGCCGGCACCGACCGCCGCCACCTCGCTGGCTCCGCCGCACGCCGGCGTCACCGAGTTCCTCCGCCGCCTGCGCCTCCTCGAGCTCCGGCGCCCTCTCCCTCACACTCTGGCCGCTGTCTTCTTCTTCCCCGTCAAGTCCGGAGACGAGCCCCGGCGAACTCCGGTTTCCGTGCTGATCCCGATCCAGATCTGGATGAAACCCTAGCCGGTTGACTTTTTCCCTAAGTCCCAGTATTTTTCTTGCATTCTTCATCATGTCATAACTTTGCATCCGTGGCTCCGTTTTGGGCGTGTAGCATGTCAAATTGTTTGTCTCGATGAGTACTTCATTTCATCTCATTGCACCATGTTCATTTGAGTTCATCTTTTCCCTCATAATATGTTTAGACCATGTATGCATGTTGCTACAGAGTGATCCATGCCTCTTTTGAGCATGTTCAGTAAGGATGATTTTGAGATATTGTTGTGCTCTATCCATCCATGTCTTTGTTTGCAATTATGGAGCACCCTAGCATGACTCAATCGAGCTCTACTTTTGCTATAAAATGTTCCTGGCAGATTGTTTACGTGTTAAGCAACTTTGCCGAGGTTGTTGTAGTTTATCCATGCATTCTATGAGGTGGTTTTTTCCATGTTTAGCTTCTATGCCATGTCTTCTTGCTGGGTGTATGCTTAGTTTGTCATGCAATGCCTTGTGGTGAGTGCATCGAGCTCGCAAACATGCCTATGTAGATCTGTTTTGCCATGTTCCAGTTTTCTGCTAAGTCTGAATCTGTTAACGAAACTTGCTATGTTCACATGGTTGCCATTGTATTTTCTGATCCCTTTTGGCTTATGGTCAGTAAGGGACTTTTGTTATATGCTTTGTGTAGCTTCATGCCATGCCTTGATTTGCCATGATATGTTCCTGTAGCATGTTTATATCTTGCTCTAAACATTGCTTCCTGATGTTAAATCCTACCATGTTGATATTTTCACTAAGTCTGTAACCTGTTATCTTTTGCACTTTTGCCATGCTTGTTTGAACCTGCTATTGTGTGAATTAGCAGTAGCTCAGTGGTCATCTTTTGTCAAGCATCTTGAGTGGATCACTGCCATGTGTTTTGTTGCTATGTTAGAGTGCAGTAGCTTGCTTTTCTTGATGCATTTAGATGGCCTCGTGCTGTTAATCGAAGATCGGTGCCATATTTGTTTTGCTTGCCATTTGCAAACCGTGCATCCGATTCCGGTGATCTTTATATCGATTTCGGCCGAAATCAACTCATCTTTCCAGCGGCACTCTTGGTTTTCTAAGTTGAGTCCAAGTTCAATCTTTCCTTTCTGAAACATGCATATGCATCGCATATCATGCCATGTTTTGCATCATGTTGCTTGCGCATTGCACCGTGGTTGATTGTGTCTCCCTTTGCTTGTGTTCTTGCTTGGGTAGAGCCGGGAGACGAGTACGTGAACGAGGAACCCGTTGAGTACACTTACGAGGATCAAGCTTATGTCAACTCGGAGAACTTTGCAGGCAAGATGACCATACCCTCGAAATCACTTCTATCTTTGCTTGCTAGATGCTCGCTCTTTTGCTATGCCTATGCTACGATACCTACCACATACTTTATCATGCCTCCCATATTGCCATGTTAAACCTCTAACCCACATTGTCCTAGCAAACTGTTGTTTGGCTATGTTACCGCTTTGCTCAGCCCCTCTTATAGCGTTGTTAGTTGCAGGTGAATATTGGAGTTTGTTCCTTGTTGGAACATGTTTATGGTTGGGATATCACTATTATATCTTGTCTATTTTAATGCATCTATATACTTGGTAAAGGGTGGAAGGCTCGGCCTTATGCCTGGTGTTTTGTTCCACTCTTGCCGTCCTAGTTTCCGTCATACCGGTGTTATGTTCCTTGATTTTGCGTTCCTTACACGGTTGGGTTATAATGGGAACCCCTTGATAGTTCGCCTTGAATAAAACTCCTCCAGCAAGGCCCAACCTTGGTTTTACCATTTGCCACCTATCCTCTTTTTCCCTTGGGTTCCGTGGGCTCAAGGGTCATCTTTATTTTAAACCCCCGGGCCAGTGCTCCTCTGAGTGTTGGTCCAAAACAGAGCCACTTGCAGCGCCACCCCGAGGAAACTTGAGGGTTGGTTTTAGTTGTACGTAGTGTTCATACGGTGTGCCCTGAGAACGAGATATGTGCAGCTCCTATCGGGATTTGTCGGCACAATGGGTGGTCTTGCTGGACTTGTTTTACCATTGTCGAGATGTCTTGTAACCGGGATTCCGAGTCTGACCGGGTTGTCTTGGGAGAAGGAATATCCTTCGTTGACCATGAGAGCTTGTGATAGGCTAAGTTGGGACTCCCCTGCAGGGATTTGAACTTTCGAAAGCCGTGCCCGTGGTTATGGGCAGATGGGAATTTGTTAATGTCCGGTTGTAGAAAACCTGAAACTTAACTTAACTAAAATGGATCAACAACGTGTGTAGCCGTGATGGTCTCTTTTCGATGGAGTCCGGGAAGAGAACACGGTCTCGGGTTATGCTTGAACGCAGGTTGTTCTAGGATCACTTCTTGATCATAGATTCTCGGACGTGCTTTGCCTTCTCTTCTCGCTCTCATTTGCGTATGTTAGCCACCATATATGCTAGTGCTTGCTGCAGCTCCACCTCATACCTTTTACCTGACCCATAAGCTTAAATAGTCTTGATCGCGAGGGTGTGAGATTGCTGAGTCCCTGTGACTCATAGATTACTTCAAAACCAGATGCAGGGACCGATGATACCATTCCAGAAGATGCGACTAAGCTCAAGTGGGAGTTCGATGAGGACTCACAACGTTACTACGTTTCTTTTCCAGACGATCAGTAGTGGAGCCCAATTGGGGCGATCGGGGACATTGTGCATTTGGGTTTGTCTTATTTTGGTTTCGTAGTCGGACCTTGATTGTATCTGGATGATTGTAATGATATATATTCATGCTATTGTGTGTCGTGGCGATTGTAAGCCAACTATGTACCTCTTTTCCTTATTCAGTACATGGGATGTGTAAAGTTACCCCTCTTGCGACATTGCCTTCAATGCGGTTATGCCTCTAAGTCGTGCTCCGACACGTGGGCGATATAGCCGCATCGAGGGTGTTACATGATTTTACCGAGCGATGGGCGGGGGAGCATGCCCTATCATGCGGTCCGACGTGTCATGATGTACCAAGGCGATGCGCATCCCTCTTGAGGCAGAACAATGGCAGAAGCAATACGTGGTTTTCTTGAAGGAGATGATGGCGAAGCGGATTCAGCGAAGTGTGAAATATGTTGGGAATCATTGCGTGGAAAACAAAAAAAATTCTACGCACACGCAATGATCAATCCATGGAGATGCATAGCAACGAGGGGGAGAGTGTGTCTATGTACCTTGTAGACCATAAGCGGAAGCATTTCTCAACGCGGTTGATGTAGTCGAACTTCTTAGCGCTTCAACTAATCAAGTACCAAACGCACGTCACCTCCATGTTCTGGACACATTCAGCTCGGTGACGTCCCTCGCCTTCTTGATCCAGCAAGATGTCGATGTAGTAGATGAGTTCTGTCAGCATGACGGCGTGGTGATGGTGATGGTGAAGTGATCCTTGCAGGGCTTCGCCTAAGCACTACGAAAATATGACCGAGGGTGTAAACGGTGGAGGGGGGGCGCCGCACACGGCTAGCAATTGTCTGGGGTGTGCTAGGCGCCCCCTCCTCATATATATAGGTGGGAGGGAGAGGGGAGAGGCCAAGGGGCACCCCAAGTAGGTCTGAATCCTACTTGGGCTCCTGCCCTTGGCCGTGAAGGAAATATGCCCTAGAGGCAATAATAAAGTTGTTATTTATATTTCCTTATATCATGATAAATGTTTATTATTCATGCTAGAATTGTATTAACCGGAAACTTAGTACATGTGTGAATACATAGACAAAACATAGTGTCCCTAGTATGCCTCTACTTGACTAGCACGTTAATCAAAGATGGTTAAGTTTCCTGACCATAGACATGTGCTATCATTTGATGAACGAGATCACATCAGTAGAGAATGATGTGATGTACAAGACCCATCTGTTAGCTTAGCATAAATGATCGTTTAGTTTTATTGCTATTGCTTTCATCATGACTTATACATGTTCCTCTGACTATGAGATTACGCAACTCCCGAATACCAAAGGAACACCTTGTGTGCTATCAAACTTCACAACGTAATTGGGTGATTATAAATATGCTCTACAGGTGTCTCCGATTGTGTTTGTTGAGTTGGCATAGATCGAGATTAGTATTTGTCACTCTGATTGTCGGAGAGGTATCTCTGGCCCCTCTCGGTAATGCACATCATTATGAGCCTTGCAAGCAATGTGACTAATGAGTTAGTTGCGGGATGTTGCATTACGGAAGGAGTAAAGAGACTTGCCGGTAACGAGATCGAACTAGGTATGATGATACCGACGATCGAATCTCGGGCAAGTAACATACGATGACAAAGGGAACAACGTATGTTGTTATGCGGTTTGACCGATAAAGATCTTCGTAGAATATGTAGGAGCCAATATGAGCATCCAAGTTCCGCTATTGGTTATTGAGCGGAGATGTGTCTCGGTCATGTCTAGATAGTTCTCGAACACGTAGGGTCCGCACGCTTAACGTTCGATGACGATTTGTATAATGAGTTATGTGGTTTGATGTACCAAAGGTTGTTCAGGGTCCCGGATGAGATCACAGACATGACGAGGAGTCTCGAAACGGTCGAGACGTAAAGATTGATATATTGGAAGGCTATATTCGGACATCGGAAAGGTTCCGAGTGATTCGGGTGTTTTTCGGAGTACCGGAGAGTTACGGGAATTCGCCAGGGGAAGTAGTGGGCCTTAATGGGCCATACGGGAAAGGAGATAAGGGCCTCAAGGGTTGGCCGCACCCCCACCCCATGGCATGTCCGAACTGGACTAGGGAGGGGGCGGCGCCCCCCTCTCTTTCCTTCTCCCTCTGGTACTCCTTCCCTCTGTCCCCTCTTGAAGAAGGAAGGGGACTCCAACTAGGATTGGGAATCCTAGTTGGACTCCCCCTATAGGCGCGCCCCTCCTAGGCCGGCCTCCTCCTACTCCCTCCTTTATATACGTGGGCAGGGGGCACCCCAAAGGTACTCCAAGATTTGTCTTAGCCATGTGCGGTGCCCCCCTCCACAGTTACACACCTTGGTCATATCGCCGTAGTGCTTAGGCGAAGCCCTGCACCGGTAACTTCATCATCACCATCGCCACACCATCGTGCTGACGGAAATCTCCTTCGGCCTCAACTGGATCAAGAGCCCGAGGGACGTCATCGAGCTGAACGTGTGCTGAACGCGGAGGTGCCGTACGTTCGGTACTTGGATCGGTTGGATCGCGAAGAGGTTCGACTACATCAACCGCGTGACTGAACGCTTCCACTTTCGGTCTACGAGGGTACGTAGACACACTCTTCCCTCTCGTTGCTATGCATCTCCTAGATAGATCTTGCGTGATCGTAGGAATTTTTTTGAAATACTGCATTCCCCAACAGTGGCATCCAAGCCAGGTCTATGCGTAGATGTTATATGCACGAGTAGAACACAAAGGAGTTGTGGGCGTGGGTATATACATATTGCTTCCTGTCGCTAGTTGTTTCTTGATTCGGCGGTATTGTTGGATGAAGTGGCCCGGACCGACATTACATGACTGCATTCATGAGACTGGTTCTACCGACGTGCTTTGCACATAGGTGGCTGGTGGGTGTCAGTTTCTCCAACTTTAGTTGAATCGGATTCAATGAACAGGGTTCTTTCTGAAGATCAAAAAGCAATCACTATACCACATTATGGTTTTTATGCCGTAGGTAAGAACGGTTCTTGCTAAGCCCGTAGCAGCCACATAAAACTTGCAACAACAAAGTAGAGGATGTCTAACTTGTTTTTGCAGGGCATGTTGTGATGTGATATGGTCAAGATGTGATGAGATATAAATTATTGTATAAGATGATCATGTTTTGTTAAAGTTATCAACAACTGGCAGGAGCCTTATGGTTGTCTCTTTATTGCATAAGATGCAAGCGCCATATAATTGATTTACTTTATCGCTATGGGATAGCAATAGTTGCAAACGCAATAGTTGGCGAGACGACCATGTGACGACACGTTAATAAGATCAAGATGATGGAGATCATGGTGTCATGCCGGTGACGATGGAGATAATGACGGTACTTTGGAGATGGAGATCAAAGGCACAAGATGATGATGGCCATATCATGTCACATATTTTGATTGCATGTGATGTTTATCTTTTATGCATCCTATTTTGCTTAGTACGACGGTAGCATTATGAGATGACCCCTTACTAAAATTTCAAGGTATAAGTGTTCTCCCTGAGTATGCACCGTTGCGACAATTCGTCGTGCCGAGACACCACGTGATGATCGAGTGTGATAAGCTCTACGTTCACATACAACGGGTGCAAGCCAGTTTTGCACATGCAGAATACTCGGGTTAAACTTGACGAGCCTAGCATATGCAGATATGGCCTTGGAACACTGAGACCGAAAGGTCGAGCATGAATCATATAGTAGATATGATCAACATAGTGATGTTCACCATTGGAAGCTACTCCATCTCACGTGATGATCGGACACGGTTTAGTTGATATGGATCACGTGATCACTTAGATCATTAGAGGGATGTCTATCTAAGTGGGAGTTCTTAAGTAATATGATTAATTGAACTTAAATGTATCATGAACTTAGTCTTGATAGTATTTGCATATCTATGTTGTAAATCAATTGCTCGCGTATAGCTTCCCCGTTTTATTTATGATATGTTCCTAGAGAAAACTATGTTGAAAGATGTTAGTAGCAATGATGTGGACTAGCTCCGTGATCTAAGGATTATCCTCATTATTGCACAGAAGAATTATGTCCTTGATGTACCGCTAGGTGACGGACCTATTGCAGGAGCAGATACAAATGTTATGAACTTTTGGCAAGCTCGGTATGATGACTACTTGATAGTTTAGTGCACCATGCTTTACGGCTTAGAACCGGGAATTCAAAAACATTTTGAACGCCACGAAGCATATAAGATGTTCCAAGAGCTGAAATTGGTATTTCAGACTCATGCCCGAGTTGAGAGGTATGAGACTTCTGACAAGTACTTTGCCTACAAGATGGAGGAGAATAGCTCAACCAGTGAGCATGTGCTCAGAATGTCTGAGTAGTACAATCGCTTGAATCAAGTGGGAGTTAATCTTCCATATAAGATAGTGATTGACAGAGTTCTCTAGTCACTATCGCCAAGTTACTGGAACTTCGTGATGAACTATAATATGTAAGGGATGAGGAAAACGATTCCCGAGCTCTTCACGATGCTGAAATTAGCGAAGGTAGAAATAAAGAAAAGCATCAAGTGTTGATGGTTGACAAGACCACTAGTTTCAAGTAAAAGGGCAAGGGAAAGAAAGGGAACTTCAAGAAGAATGGCAAGCAAGTTGCCACTCCCATGAAGAAGCCCAAAGCTAGACCCAAGCCTGAAACTGAGTGCTTCTACTGCAAAGGAAATGGTCACTGGAAGTGGAACTGCCCCAGATACTTGGCGGATAAGAAGGATGGCAAAGTGAACAAAGGTATATTTGATATACATGTTATTGATGTGTGCTTTACTAGTGTTTATAGAAACCCCCCAGTATTTGATACTGGTTCAGTTGCTAAGAGTAGTAACTCGAAACGAGAGTTGCAAAATAAACAGAGACTAGTTAAGGGTGAGGTGATGATGTGAGTTGGAAGTGATTCCAAGGTTGATACGATCACCATCGCACACTCCCTACCTTTGGGATTAGTGTTGAACCTAACATAAATGTTATTTGGTGTTTGCGTTGAGCATAAATATGATTGGATCATGTTTATTGCAGTACGGTTATTCATTTAAGTCAAGGAATAATTGTTGTTCTATTTACATGAATAAAACCTTCTATGGTCATACATTCAATATAAATGGTTTATTGAATCTTGATCGTAGTGATACACATATTCATTATATTGAAGCCAAAAGATGTAGTTAATAATGATAGTGCAACTTATATGTGGCACTGCCGTTTAGGTCATATTGGTGTAGAGCGCATGAAGAAACTCCATGTCGATGGACTTTTGGAATCACTTGATTAGGAATCACTTCATGCTTGCGAACCATGCCTCATGGGCAAGATGACTAAGACTCCGTTCTGGAACAATGGAGAGAGCGACAGACTTGTTGGAAACAATACATACTAATGTGTGCAGTCCAATGAGTGTTGAGGCTCGCGGCAGGTATCGCTATTTTCTGCCCTTCGCAGATGATTTGAGCAGATATGGGTATATCTACTTGATGAAACATAAGTCTGAAACATTTGAAAAGTTCAAAGAATTTCAGAGTGAAGTGGAAAATCATCGTAACAAGAAAATAAAATTTCTACAATCTGATCACGGAAACAAATATTTGAGTTACGAGTTTGGTCTTCATTTGAAACAATGTGGAATAGTTTCGCAACTCACGCCACCTGGAACACCACAATGTAATGGTGTGTTCGAACATCATAATCGTACTTTATTAGATATGGTGCAATCTATGATGTCTCTTACTGAATTACCACTATCGTTTTGGGGTTATGCATTAGAGACATCAGCATTCACGTTAAATAGGGCACCATCTAAAAATCCGTTGAGACGACACCGTATGAACTGTGGTTTAGCAAGAATCCTGAGTTGTTGTTTCTTAAAGTTTGGGGTTGCGATGCTTATGTGAAAAAGTTTCAACCTGATAAGCTCAAACCTAAATCGGAGAAATGCGTCTTCATAGGATACCCAAAAGAAACCGTTGGGTACACCTTCTATCATAGATCTGAAGGCAAGATCTTTGTTGCTAAGAGTGGATCCTTTCTAGAAAAGGAGTTTCTCTCAAAAGAAGTGAGTGGTAGGAAAGAAGAACTTGATGAGGTAATTGTACCTGCTCGCTTATTGGAAAGTAGTTCATCACAGAAACCAGTTCCAGTGATCTCTACACCAATCAGTGAGGAAGCTAATGACGATGATCATGAAAACTTCTGATCAAGTTATTACCGAACCTCGTAGATCAACCAGAGTAAGATCTGCACCAGAGTGGTACAGTAATCCTGTTTTGTAGGTCATGTTACTTGACCATGACGAACCTACGAACTATGAGGAAGCGATGATGAGCCCAGATTCCGCAAAATGGCTCGAGGCCATGAAATCTGAGATAGAATCCATGTATGAAAACAAAGTGTGGACTTTGGTGGACTTGCCCGTTGATCGGCAAGACATTGAGAATAAATGGATCTCCAAGAGGAAGACAAACGTGGTAGTAGTGTTACTATCTATAAAGCTCGAATTGTCAAAAAAAGTTTTCGACAAGTTCAAGGTGTTGACTACGATGAGATTTTCTCACTCGTAGCGATGCTTAAATCTATCCAAATCATGTTAGCAATTGCCACATTTAATGAAATCTGGCAAATGGATGTCAAAACTACATTCCTTAATGGATTTCTTAAAGAAGAGTTGTATATGATACAACAAGAAAGTTTTGTCAATCCTAAAGGTGCTAACAAAGTGTGCAAGCTCCAGCGATCCATCTATGGACTGGTGCAAACATCTCAGAGTTGGAATATACGCTTTGATGAGTTGATCAAAGCATATAGTTTTATACGGACTTGCGGTGAATCCTGTATTTACAAGAAAGTGAGTGGGAGCACTACAACATTTCTGATAAATATATGTGAATGACATATTGTTGATCGTAAATAATGTAAAATTTTCTAGAAAGCATAAAGGAGTGTTTGAAAGGAGTTTTTCAAAGAAAGACCTTGGTGAAGCTGCTTACATATTGAGCATCAAGATCTATAGAGATAGAAAAAGACGCTTGATAAAAAAATTCAATGAGTACATACCTTGACAAGTTTTTGAAGTAGTTCAAAATGGAATAGTCAAAGAAGGAGTTCTTGCCTGTGTTGCAAGGTGTGAAGTTGAGTAAAGACTCAAAACCCGACCACGGCAGAAAATAGAAAGAGAATGAAAAGTCATTCCCTTTGCCTCAGTCATAGGTTCTATAAAGTATGCTATGATGCGTACCAGACCTATTGTGTACCTCACCATGAGTTTGGCAAGAGGGTATAATAGTGATCCAAGAGTGGTTCACCGAACAACAGTCAAAATTATCCTTAGTGGAATAAGGAAATGTTTCTCGGTTATGGAGGTGACAAAGAGTTCGTCGTAAGGAGTTACGTCGATGCAAGCTTTGACACCGATCTGGATGACTCTAAGTCTCAATATAGATACATATTGAAAGTGGGAGCGATTAGCTACAGTAGCTATGTGCAGAGCATTGTAGACATAGAAAGTTTGCAAAATACATACGGCTCTGAATGTGGCAGACCTGTTGACTAAACTTCTCTCACAAGAAAAACATGATCACTCTTTGGGTGTTAATCACATAGCGATGTGAACTAGATTATTGACTCTAGTAAACCCTTTGGGTATTAGTCACATGGAGATGTGAACTAATCACATAAAGATGTGAACTATTGGTGTTAAATCACATGGCGATGTGAACTAGATTATTGACTCTAGTGCAAGTGGGAGACTGAAGGAAATATGCCCTAGAGGCAATAATAAAGTTGTTATTTATATTTCCTTATATCATGATAAATGTTTATTATTCATGCTAGAACTGTATTAACCGGAAACATAGTACATGTGTGAATACATAGACAAAATAGAGTGTCCCTAGCATGCCTCTACTTGACTAGCTCGTTAATCAAAGATGATTAAGTTTCTTGACCATAGACATGTGTTGTCATTTGATGAATGGGATCACATCATTAGAGAGTGATGTGATGGACAAGACCCATCCGTTAGCTTAGCATAAATGATCGTTTAGTTTTATTGCTATTGCTTTCATCATGACTTATACATGTTCCTCTGACTATGAGATTAGGCAACTCCCGAATACCGGAGGAACACCTTGTGTGCTATCAAACGTCACAACGTAACTGGGTGAGTATAAAGATGCTCTGCAGGTGTCTCCGATGGTGTTTGTTGAGTTGGCATAGATCGAGATTAGGATTTGTCACTCCGATTGTCGGAGAGGTATCTCTGGGCCCTCTCAGTAATGCACATCACTATAAGCCTTGCAAGCAATGTGACTAATGAGTTAGTTGCGGGATGTTGCATTACGGAACGAGTAAAGAGACTTGTTGGTAACGAGATTGAACTAGGTATGATGATACCGACGATCGAATCTCGGGCAAGTAACATACCGATGACAAAGGGAACAACGTATGTTGTTGTGCGGTTTGACCGATAAAGATCTTCGTAGAATATGTAGGAGCCAATATGACCGGAGATGTGTCTCAGTCATATCTACATAGTTCTCGACCCGTAGGGTCCGCACGCTTAACGTTCGATGACGATTTGTATTATGAGTTATGTGATTTGATGTATAGAAGGTTGTTCGGAGCCCCGGATGAGATCACAGACATGACAAGGAGTCTCGAAATGGTCGAGACGTAAAGATCGATATATTGGAAGGCTATATTCGGACATCGTAAAGGTTCCAAGTGATTCGGGTATTTTTTGGAGTATCGAAGAGTTACGAGAATTCAGCGGGGGAAGTAGTGGGCCTTAATGGGCCATACAGGAAAGGAGAGAAGGGCCTCAAGGGTTGGCCGCGCGCCCCCCGTGGCATGTCCGAATTGGACTAGGGAGGGGGCGGCGCCCCCCTCTCTTTCCTTCTACCTCTCCTACTCCTTCCCTCTCTCCCATCTTGGAAAAAGGAAGGGGACTCCAACTAGGAATGGGTTCCTAGTTGGACTCCCCCTATAGGCACGCCCCTCCTAGGCCGGCCTCCTCCTCCTCCCTCCTTTATATATGTGGGCAGGGGGCACCCCAAAGGCACTCCAAGATTTGTCTTAGCCGTGTGCGGTGCCCCCTTCCACAGTTACACACCTCGGTCATATCGTCGTAGTGCTTAGGCGAAGCCCTGCACCGGTAACTTCATCATCACCGTCGCCACGCCATCGTGCTGGCGGAGCTCTCCTTCGGGCTCAACTGGATCAAGAGCCCGAGGGATGTCATCGAGCTGAACGTGTGCTGAACACGGAGGTGTCGTACGTTCGGTACTTGGATCGCGAAGACGTTCGACTACATCAACCGCATTACTAAAGGCTTCCGCTTTTGGTCTACGAGGGTACATAGACACACTCTCCCCTCTTGTTTCTATCCATCTCCTAGATAGATCTTGTGTGATCGTAGATTTTTTTTGAAATACTGCGTTCCTCAACAGGCCATGCCCTCCCCTGCCATGTTTGTCGGAGGGGGAAGGAAAGAGGGGGGACAGGGAAGGAAGTGGGAATCCTAATCCACTCTTACCTTTCCCTTATCCCCTTTTCTTCTCTTACTTAGGCCGGCCCATATGGGGGGTGTGTTTCCCCTCTTGGCCCATAAGGCCCATATCTTTTGCTGGGGGTGTCTGGAACCCCTTCCGGTGACCCGATAAGTACCCGGTACCACCCGAAACACTTCCGGTGTCCGAATACTATCGTCCTATATATCCATATTTACGTCTCGACCACTTAGAGACTCCTCATCATGTATGTGGTCTCATCTAGGACTCCAAACAACATTCGGTCAGCAAATCACATAACTCATAGAATACTATATCGTCATCGAATGTTAAGCACGCGGACCCTACGGGTTCGAGAACTATGTAGACATGACCGAGACACCTCTCCGGTTAATAAGCAATAGCGGAACCTGGATGCCCATATTGGCTCCTACATATTCTATGAAGATCTTTATCTGTCAAACTGTTATGACAACATACGTAATTCCCTTTGTCCATCGGTATGTTACTTTCCCGAGATTAGATTGTCGGTATCTTCATACCTAGTTCAATCACGTTACCGGCAATTATCTTTACTCGTTCCGTAATACATCACCTCGTGACTAACTCCTTAGTCATTTACTTGCAAGCTAATGATGTGTATTACTGAGAGGGCCCAGAGATACCTCTCCGATACTTGGAGTGACAAATCCTAATTTCGATCTATGCCAACTCAACAAACACCTTCATAGATACCTGTAGAGCATCTTTATAATCACCCAGTTATGTTGTGACGTTTGATAGCACACAAGGCATTCCTTCGGTATCCGGGAGTTGTATAATCTCATAGTTGAAGGAATATGTATTTGACATGAAGAAAGCAATAGCAATAAAACTGAACGATCATAATGCTAAGCTAACAGATGGGTCTTGTCATGATAACTCATGTCAATGGTTAGGAAACCTTAACCATCTTTGATCAACGAGCTAGTCAAGTAGAGGCTCACTAAGGACACAGTGTTTGTTTATGTATTCACGCATGTATTTAAGTTTCCGATCGATACAATTCTAGCATGAATAATAAACCATTATCATGAATAAGGAAATATAAAATAACAAATTTATTATTGCCTCTAGGGCATACTTCCTTTAGTCTCCCACTTGCACTAGAGTCAATAATCTAGTTCACATCGCCATGTGATTAACACTAATAGTTCACATCACTATGTGATTAACACCCATAGTTCACATCATCATGTGACCAACACCCAAAGGGTTTACTAGAGTCAATAATGTAGTTCACATCACCGTGTGATTAACATCCAAAGAGTACTAAGGTGTGATCATGTTTTGCTTGTGAGAGAAGTTTAGTCAATGGGTCTGCCACATTCTGATCCATATGTATTTTGCAAATTTCTATGTCTACAATGCTCTACATGAAGCTACTCTAGCTAATTGTTCCCACTTTCAATATGTATTCAGATTGAGACTCAGAGTTATCTGAATCGGTGTCAAATCTTGCATCGATGTAACCCTTTATGATGAACTCTTTATTACCTCCATAATCAAGAAATATTTCCTTAGTCCTCTTTAGGTAACTAAGGATAATTTTGACCGCTGTCCAGTGATCTACTCCTGGATCACTATTGTACCTCCTTGTCTAATTCATGACAATGTACACAATAGGTTTGGTACACAACATGGCATACTTTATAGAACCTATGGCTGAGGCATAGGGAATGACTTTTGATTCTCTCTCTATCTTTTGCCGTGGTCGGGATTTGAGTCTTACTCAACTTCACACCTTGTAACATAGGCAAGGACCCTTTCTTTGACTGATCCATTTTGAACTTCTTCAAAACTTTGTCAAGGTATGTGCTTTGTGAAAGTCCTATTAAGCGTCTTATCTATCTCTATAGATCTTGATGCCCAATATATAAGCAGCTTCACTGAGGTCTTTCATTGAAAAACTCTTATTCAAGTATCCTTTTATGCTTTCCAAAAATTCTATATCATTTCCAATCAACAATATGTCATCTACATATAATATCAGAAATGTTACAGACCTCCCACTCACTTTCTTGTAAATATAGGCTTCACTGAAAGTCTGCATAAAACCATATGCTTTGATCACCTCATCAAAGCGTATATTCCAACTCCGAGATGCTTGCACCAGTCCATAGATGGATCGCTGGAGCTTGCACACTTTGTTAGCTCCTTTAGGATCGACAAAATGTTCTGGTTGCATCATATACAACTCTTCTTTAAGAAATCCATTCAGGAATGCAGTTTTGAGGTCCACTTTCCAAATTTCATAATCATAAAATGCGGCAATTGCTAACATGATTCGGACCGACTTAAGCATCGCTACGGGTGAGAAGGTCTCATCGTAGTCAACCCCTTGAACTTGTCGAAAACCTTTCACGACAACTAGAGCTTTGTAGATGGTGACATTACCATCAGCGTCAGTCTTCTTCTTGAAGATCCATTTATTCTCAATGGCTTGCCGATCATCGGGCAAGTCCATCAAAGTCCATACTTTGTTCTCATACATGGATCCTATCTCAGATTTCATGGGCTCAAGCCATTTATCGGAATCGGGGCTCATCATAGCTTCTTCATAGTTTGTAGGTTCGCCATGATCTAGTAACATGACTTCCAGGACAGGATTACCGTACCACTCTAGTGCGGAACATGCTCTATTCAACCTACGAGGTCCAGTAGTAACTTGATTTGAAGTTTCATGATCATCATCATTAGCTTCCTCTCTAGTTGGTGTAGGCATCATGGGAACGGATTTATCTGATGTGCTACTTTCCAAATTGAGAGAAGGTACAATTACCTCATCAAGTTCTACTTTCCTCCCACTCACTTCTTTCGAGAGAAACTCCTTCTCTAGAAATGTTCCATTCTTGGCAACAAAGATCTTGCCTTCAGATCTGTGGTAGAAGGTGTACCCAATTGTTTCCTTAGGGTATCCTATGAAGACACACTTCTATGATTTGGGTTCGAGCTTATTAGGCTAAAGCCTTTTGACATAAGTGTCGCAACCCCAAAATTTAAGAAACGACAACTTAGGTTTCTTGCCAAACCATAGTTCATACGGTGCCATCTCAATGGATTTAGATGGTGCCCTATTTAACGTGAATACGACTGTCTCTAATGCATAACCCAAAAACGATAGTGGTAAATCGATAAGAGACATCATAGAACGAACCATATCTAATAAAGTACGATTACGACGTTCGGATACACCATTACACTGTGGTGTTCTAGGTGCATGAGTTGTGAAACAATTCCACATTGTTTTAAATGAAGGCCAAACCCGTAACTCAAATATTCGCCTCCACGATCAGATCGTAGAAACTTTATTTTGTTGTTACAGTGATTCTCCACTTCACTCTGAAATTCTTTGAACTTTTCAAATGTTTCAGACTTGTGTTTAATTAAGTAGATATGCCCATATATACTCAAATCATCTGTTAAGGTCAGAAAATAACAATACCCACTGTGAGCCTCAACACTCATTGGACCCCATACATCGGTTTGTATTATTTCCAATAAGTCATTGGCTCGCTGCATTGTTCCGGAGAACGGAGTTTTAGTAATCTTGCCCATGAGGCATGGTTCGCAAGTATCAAATGATTCATAATCAAGTGATTCCAAAAGCCCATCTGCATGGAGTTTCTTCATGTGCTTTACACCAAAATGACCTAAACGGCAGTGCCACAAGTATGTTGCACTATCATTATCAACTTTGCATCTTTTGGCATCAATATTATGAATATGTGTATCACTATAATCGAGATTCAATAAACCATTTACATTGGGTGCATGACCATATAAGGTTTTATTCATGTAAATAGAAAAACAATTATTCTCTGACTTAAATGAATAATTGTATTGCAATAAACACGATCTAATCATGTTCATGCTCAACGCACACACCAAATAACATTTATTTTAGGCTCAACACTAATCCCGAAGGTAGAGGGAGGGTTTGATGGTGATCGTATCAACCTTGGAATCATTTACATCGTCACCTCGTCCTTAACTAGTCTCTGTTTATTCTACAACTCCTGTTTCGAGTTACTAATCTGAGCAATTGAACCGGTATATAATATCTAGGGGCTACTACGAATACTAGTAAGGTACACATCAATAACATGTATATCAAATATATCATTGTTCGCTTTGCCATCCTTCTTATCCGCCAAGTATTTGGGGCAGTTCCACTTCTAGTGACCATTCCCTTTGCAGTAGAAGCACTCAGTTTCAGGCTTAGGTCTAGCTTTGGGCTTCTTCACGGAACGGCAACTTGCTTGCCATTCTTCTTGAAGTTCCCTTTATTTCCCTTGCCCTTTTTCTTGAAACTAGTGGTCTTATTAACCATCAACACTTGGTGCTCTCTCTTGATTTCTACCTCCGCCGGTTTCAACATCGCGAAGAGCTCGGGAATCGTTTTCGTTATCCCTTGCATATTATAGTTCATCATGAAGTTCTAGTAGCTTGGTGATGGTGACTAGAAAATTCTGTCAATCACCATATTATTTGGAAGATTAACTCCCACTTGATTCAATTGATTGTAGTACCCAGACGTTCTGAGCACATGCTCACTGGCTGAGCTATTCTGCTCCATCTTGTAGGCAAAGTACTTATCGGAGGTCTCATACTTCTCAACATGGGCATGAACTTGAAATACCACTTTTAGCTCTTGGAGCATATCATACGTTCCATGGCGTTGAAAATGTCTTTGAAGTCCTGGTTCTAAGCCGTAAAGTATGGCGCACTATCCTATTAAGTAGTCATCATATCGAGCTTACCAAACATTCATAACATCTTCATCCGCTCCTGCAATAGGTCTTTCACCTAGTAGTGCATCAAGGACATAATTCTTCTATGCAGCAATGAGGATAATCCTTAGATCACGGACCCAGTCCGCATCATTACTAATATGAACTTTCAACTTAGTTTTTCTCTAGGAACATATCAAAATAATAAGGGAGCTAAATCGTGAGCTATTGATTTACAACATAGATATGCAAAAAACTCTTAAGACTAAGTTCATGATAAATTAAGTTCAATTAATCATATTACTTAAGAACTCCCACTTAAATAGACATCCCTCAAGTCATCTAAGTGATACATGATCCAAATCAACTAACCCATGTCCGATCATCACGTGAGATGGGGGTAGTCATCAATGGTGAACATCTCTATGTTGATCATATCTACTATATGATTCACGCGTTCGACCTTTCGGTCTCCAGTGTTCTGAGGCCATGTCTGTACATGTTAGGCTCGTCAAGTTTAACCCAAGTATTCCGCATGTGCAAAACTGTCTTTCACCCGTTGTATGTGAACGCAGAGTCTATCACACCCGATCATCACATGGTGTCTCAACACGACGAGTTGTAGCAATAGTGCATACTCAAGGAGAACACTTTTACCTTGAAATTTAGTGTAGGGATCATCTTATAGTGCTACCACCGTACTTAGCAAAATAAGATGCATACAAGATAAACATCACATGCAATCAAAACATGTGACATGATATGGGCATCATCATCTTGTGCTTTTGATCTCCATCTCCAAAGCATCGTCATTATCTCCATCGTCACCGGCTCAACACCTTGATCTCCATCCTTGCGTCGTCATCGTCTCGTCAACTATTGCTTCTACAACTATCGTGATGTAGTATGGAACCCTATATGGCCGATCTTTCACAAAAGGAGCGGATCCCGTGATGAACATGAAGAACACGAGGAGAAATCACGAGGGGAAACATGAGAGAATCACTCAAACCAACAAGATTTGGTCACGCATATGCTAGATCCTCGAAACACAAAGAGATACACGATCTGAATCCAACAAAGGACGATACATAGGGTAACCGGTTCTTCTCCATGAGGAGGTCTTGATGATCTTTCCTAAGAGGGGTCTTGAATCCAAAGAGGATCTTCTACGAAGAGGTGTCGGTCCCTCGCAATGGAGTAGATCTGGATGGATGAGCGAAGCTCTATCTCACATATGAGCTAACACAACGCTAACCCTAGAAAGAGGGAAGAGGAGGTATATATATAGTCTAGAGTCACGAAAGGGTAAGTGGGCTTTGGCCCAACACACGGGCGGCATACAGGCATCGGACGTCCGACCATCATTGGTCGTCCGATGGCTCGCGGAGTGTCGGACGTCCGATCACGGTCGGTTATCCGCTGTTTTGGCTCTGTTGGCGCTTGGTTGGTCGCCTGGGACATGGAGTGCGTCGGACGTCTGGTAGGCGTCGGTCGTCCGGGTGCTGGGGCGTCTTCTGGTAGGGACTTGGTCGGCTGGTGGATGCTCCAGGCGTCGGTCGTCCGGTCGGGGTCGGTCGTCCGACGGCTGGGGACTTTCAGGATGCACTTCTTCTCGCTCCTTGTACTTGGTGTCCTCGCCGTCTTGTACATTGAATGTAGCTGCTCCTTGGCCTTCCTCTAAGTACCTAATCACACATAGTGTTTCCGCTTGAGGTAGTAGCCATGTCTCATATGTAGGAAGTGGAAGTTCGTATAGGAGCGAGTTCACCTTATCTTCGATAGCCTTTGGTCGGGCTCTTGTCATTTGTCCAAGTGGTGTCGTAGGAGATGTAGATGCGTCCATGGGGATGATCGTGGGATGCTCTACATCATATCGCTGACGCATAGTGATAAAGTAAAACAATTACATGGTGTTTGCATTTCATACAATAAAGAGACAACCATAAGGCTCCTGCCGGTTGCCGATAACTTGCAAAACATGATCATCTCATACAATAACGTATATCACATCATGTCTTGACCATATCACATCACAACATACCCTGCAAAAACAAGTTAGACGTCCTCTAATTTGTTGTTGCAAGTTTTACGTGGCTGCTACGGGTTTCTAGCAAGAACCGTTCTTACCTACGGCAAAAAACCACAACGGTGATTCATCAAGTTTGCTGTTTTAACCTTCTTCAAGGACTGGCCATAGTCAAATTCGATTCAACTAAAGTAGGAGAAACAGACACCCGCCAGCCACCTTTATGCAAAACTCTTTGCATGTCAGCTGGTGGAACCGGTCTCATGTCTATGGACATGTAAGGTTTATCCGGGCCGCTTCATCCCATAGTACTGCCGAATCAAAATAAGACATTGGTGGTAAGCAACATGACTAACACCGCCCACAACTCTTTGTGTTCTACTCGTGCATATCATCTATGCATAGACCTGGCTCTGATACCACTGCTGGGAATCGTTGCATGGAAAAAAAATTCTACACAGACACAATGATCAATCCATGGAGATGCATAGCAACGAGGGGGAGGGTGTGTCTATGTACCCTTGTAGACCGTAAGTGGAAGGGTCTCTCAACGCGGTTAATGTAGTCGAACTTCTTCGCGCTTCAACCGATCAAGTACCGAACACACGACACCTCCGCGTTCTGCACACGTTCAGCTCGGTGACGTCCCTCGCCTTCTTGATCCAACAAGACGTCGATGTAGTAGAGGAGTTCCGTCAGCACGATGGCGTGGTGATAGTGATGGTGAAGTGATCCTCGTAGGGCTTCGCCTAAGCACTACAAAAATATGACCGAGGGTGTAAACAGTGGAGGGGGCGCTGCGCATAGCTAGGCAATTGTTTGGGGTGTGCTAGGCACCCCCTCCTCATATATATAGGTGGCAAGGAGAGGGGAGAGGCCAAGGGGCGCCCCAAGTAGGTCCGAATCCTACTTGGGCTCCTGCCCTTGGTTGCGCCCCCTGCCATGTTTGTCGGAGGGGGGATGAAAGAGGGGGAGAGAGGGAAGGAAGTGGGAATCCTAATCCACACTTACCTTTCCCTTCTCCCCTTTCCTTCTCCTCCTTAGGTGATGAGCTTACCAATACCAATGTTACACCCACAACCCCTGCTGCTATACATAGTGGACCAATTACTAGAGCTCATGCACGCCATTTGAATTATCAGGTACTTTTGTTTCTTGGTAACGATTCTAATGTTCATGAGAATATGATGCTGCCTAAATTGGATACATTTGTTTTGCTTAAAAATGAAGGGCCTAGCTTGGACAAGAAAGATGAACCTTGGAGCAAGTTCAAGCATGGAGATGATGGCATGCGTGAGGGGATCAAGAACAGAGTTACAAGTGATGATTTCAGGACTTTGAAGCCACCATAAGGAGTGCATGAAGCCTTGGACGAAATATACAAGATGCCACTTCATAAATTTCGTCCAGAGGCTATTCTAGGTGCTGCGTCACCTTATTATTGGGCCAGGCCCATGTATTTTCGAAATACTTAAGTATAGGCTGTTTTTAGAGTCCGTATGTGTGGGGAAATAAGATTTAGGGTTGGTTTCAGACCCCTCCTCCAAGGGCCACGAAATTCCCCCCTCTTCCTCCATATATACAGCCCTTAGGGCATCGTCTAGACTTTGGGTTTTGTTTACATTAAAAGTTCGCCATAGTTGCAACTTCGCGTACTTCTTTTGTGTCCAACGACCAGACGAAGACGTCATAGAACCCCACCTTCATTAATAAAGCTTTCCTCTTTTATTCGCAATATCCAGATTGAAATCTCAGTTTCTTGCTTGTTCTTCGTTTGCTCACAGGAAATAGACCCTCGTGGTCAGGTTGATCGTGCTTCGGTGTGGTCAATAACCCTCGGAAGTTGGTTTAGCGATTGCTAAGGCGCGACGTCTTCGCACGTTCGTAGTCGGATCGTCAAAGTCGAGTCCCATAGAAAACGATATCTTTCTCATCGAAACATCGGGACACCTTCGCCTCTATCAAGTGGTATCAGATTTCCAGGTTGCTCGGTGAGATTTTACAGTTTTTCGTAGTTTAGATCGAGTCTGTTCTTCATACCTACAGTCCATGAAAAAGCCAAAAAAATTAGGGTTAGTTCATCATATCCGAACCAATCTGAGCCTTTGCATAGTCTTTTTTAGAGTTTTGCTTTGTTGAATTTGCGGTTGCATCATCGTGTCAAGTTGCTGGTATTAGTGTCTAGTCCCTTAGAGTTTCGAGTTCTGTTCACAGGTTGTCACGCCACCGCCGCACCATCGTCATCATCATTGCCATATACCACCACCCCACCATATACATCGCTGCTGCCATATACAACCACCAATCCGAGTCCACATATACCATCGCCATATACAACCACCAATCCGAGTCTGCATATACCATCGCCATATACCACCACCAATCTAAGTCCAGATATACCATCGCCATATACCACCACCAATCCGAGTTCCACCAGATTCATCGCCGCCACCAGTCCGAGTTCCAGCAGATTCATCTCCGCTACCAGTCCTAGTTGGAGTCCAGTATTTGTTGCTTTGTTTTCGAGTTCCAGATCACGTGATACTTCGAGTCGTGATAGAGTAGGACTCCCAAAATTACGTGCTACCCACAGTAGAAAAATAGTTCCAAACTCAAAAAAAAATCTGGCCAGGCAGTTTTTAGACCATTTGTAGACTTTTTCAAAAACAATCTGTTGCGGAACAAAGAAAAAAAAGAGGAAAAAAATTTCAAAAAAAGTGAAAAAAAATCAGAGCGTGCTCCTCCCTTGTTTACGTGCGACACCGTGATTTTTTTAGTGTTGTAGGCTCATGTCTCTAGCACGGTCTAGCCTAGGACTAGCACAGTACCGTCGTTGAGCGTTTATTCAACTTTGCATCTCTGAATTGATTATTGCTGACCCTTTTTGCTACCATATTATAAGCCTTGCCAGCTCCACATACATCTACTAGTGCGTTTGACTCTCCCTGGTCATCGCTCTATCCAAGCTTTGAGAGTTTTGACTACGACGGTTGCCGATCACCGCCTGCTGCTGAGTAAGAATTGGTAAGAATTTGAGATTTGCTTGACGGATTTGTGACATCCACCACCACCTCTTGTTAGCAGTCTGTAGGATCATATTCTTGTGTGTTTCTATTGCTGCTAACCATGGCAGGATCACAAGCCGACGAGACTGACTGGGAGAACCAGACGAATAAGGAGTTGCATGATAAATTTCAGCAAATGATGAGTGGACAGGTGCAAGATGTGCTAAACAGATTTGAAGAGGCCATGGAGAAGATAGATGGCATGGAGAAGACGTTCGAAACAAACCTCGATAACAGGTTTAATGAATTGCTCGCGCATCTTCCACCACCACCACCACCGGCTGCCCCTAACGCACCTCTACAACAACAACAACGTCGCCTTCCCAATCAAGTGAGGCGAGCACATCGCGTTCCCATTGACCCTGGACAAAATTCTGGTGCCGCTGTTGATGCTTCTGTAGCTCCTACTGCTAGTGCAGAGGTGGAGGACCATTACGAGGATGAGGTTGATCAAAATCAGAACTACGTGCAACCACCACCACCACCACCAGGTCGTCCTCAGGTATATCATCGCAATGGTAGGGCTACACCACCATATGAGGTACGAGATCATGACCATCTTCCTAAACTGAAATTGAATATTCCACCATTTGAGGGTAGATATGTTCCTGATATATATCTTACTTGGGAGTTAGAAACTGAACAACTTTTAATTGTTTACAATATCCTGAGGAGAGACGTGTTCCTGCTGCTGTTTGTGCTTTCACTAGCTTCGCATGTGTTTGGTGGTCTGAACATTGTAGATTATATCCTATTCCAACTACTTGGGCTGCTTTGAAAACTGCTATGCGTACTCGTTGGGTTACACCATATTATCAACGTGAATTACTTCAAAAATTGTAGCGTTTAAGACAAGAAAAAATTCCATAGAAGAATATTATCAGGAATTACAAACTGACATGATTAGATGTGGTATTGTTGAGGAGAATGAAGCTATGCTTGCACGTTTTATGGGTGGATTATATAGAGAGATTCAGACCATTCTAGAGTATAAGGAGTATACTTCTATCACTCGTTTATTTCATCTTGCTTGTAAAGCTGAACGTGAAGTGCATGATCGACAGGCATTGGCGCGAACTAACTTTTCTGCAGGTCGATCTTCATCATGGACACCACATGCATCCTCTACTTCCACTGCACCAGCATCTCCATCAGGTGCCACCTCCAACTGTGATACAAGAAAGCAGGCACAACCACCACTATCTGCCAAGAGCACACCTGCTGGGCCTGCGCAGAGCTCTTCTTCTTCCATGGTATCAACAGGGCACACAAGTGATATTATTTGTCGTCATTGTAAGGGAAGAGGACATTTTGCGAGAGAATGCAAATCTTAGCATGTGATGATTGCTACTGAGGATGGTGGGTATGAGTCTGCTAGTGACTATGATGAGGAGACTTTGGCTCTTATTACACATAAAGAACACGGTGGAGAGGATTCTGATCATGAGACGCAATACATGGCTGCTGAAGATGCTGACAGGTATGAATGTTTAGTTGCTCAATGTGTTTTGAGTGTGCAGGTTACACAAGCTGAGCAAAATCAGAGGCATAATTTGTTCCATACAAAGGGAGTTGTGAAGGAACATTCTGTTCGCGTCATCATAGATGGAGGGAGTTGCAACAACTTGGCTAGCATGGAGATGGTGGAGAAGCTATCTCTCACCACAAGATCGCATCCACATCCTTACTACATCCAATGGTTCAACAACAGCGGCAAGGTTAAGGTAACACGTACTGTTCGTGTGCATTTTAATATCTCTACATATGCTGATTATGTTGATTGTGATGTGGTACCCATGCAAGCATGTTCCTTATTACTTGGTAGACCATGGCAATTTGATAGAAATTCTGTACACCATGCTAGAAATAATCAGTATACTCTTGTTCATAAGGATGGCCATATTACTTTACTTCCTATGAATCCTGAATCCATTTTGAAAGATAATATTAATAGAGCTAATAAAGCAAAACAGGACAAAAATAAGAGTGAAAATCAGATTATGGCAAAAGAATTTGAGCAACAAATGAAACCTAATAATAACCCATCTAGTGTTGCTTCTGAAATTAAATTGAAAAGTGCATGTTTACTTGCCACAAAATCTGATATTGATGAGCTAGATTTCTGCAAATCTGTTTGTTATGCTTTTGTGTGCAAAGAGGCATTATTTTCATTCGAGTACGTGCCTTCCTCTTTGCCCCTGCTGTCACGAACATTTTGCAGGAGTTCGCCGACGTCTTCCCACAAGACGTGCCACCGGGATTACCACCTATTCGAGGGATTGAGCATCAAATTGACTTAATTCCCGGTGCATCGCTACCCATTAGTGCACCAGACCGTACTAATCCAGTGGAGACGAAGGAGATTATGCGTCAAGTACAGGAGCTACTCGACGAAGGTTACATACACAAATCTCTTAGTCCTTGTGTTGTTCCTATTATAGTAGTGCCTAAAAAGGATGGTACATCGCGTATGTGTGTTGATTGTAGAGGCATTAATAATATTACTATTCGTTATCGTCATCCTGTTCCTAGGCTAGATGATATGCTTGATTCATTGAGTGGCTCTATAATTTTCTCCAAAGTTGATTTGCATAGTGGATACCATCAAATTTGTATGAAATTGGGAGATGAATGGAAAACAACATATAAAACAAAGTTTGGTTTATATGAGTGGTTAGTCATGCCTTTTGGGTTAACTAATGCACCTAGTACTTTCATGAGATTAATGAACGAAATTTTGCGTGCTTTCATTGGACGATTTGTGGTAGTTTACTTTGATGACATATTGATTTATAGCAAACCTTTGGAGGAACATTTGGAACATTTACGTGCTGTTTTTATTGCTCTATGTGATGCATGTTTGTTTGGTAACCTTGGGAAGTGCACCTTCTGCACCGACCGAGTATCTTTTCTTGGCTATGTTGTTACTCCACATGGAATTGAAGTTGATAAAGACAAGATTGAAGCTATTGAGAGTTGGCTGCAGCCCAAAACGGTCACACAAGTGAGGAGTTTTCTTGGCCTCGCTGGTTTCTATAGGTGCTTTGTGAGAGATTTCAGCACCATTGCTGCACCTCTCAACGAGCTTGCAAATAAGGATGTACCTTTTGTTTGGGGTACCGCACAGGAAGAATCCTTCACGGTATTGAAAGATAAGTTGACACATGCTCCTTTACTCCAACTTCCTGATTTTAATAAGACTTTTGAGCTTGAATGTGATGCTAGTGGAATTGGATTAGGAGGTGTGTTAGTACAAGATGGTAAACCTGTTGCATACTTTTTTGAAAAATTGAGTGGGCCTAGTCTGAACTATTCTACGTATGATAAATAATTATATGCTCTTTTCGGACCTTCGAAACATGGAAACATTATTTATGGCCCAAGGAATTTGTTATACATTCTGATCATGAATCTTTGAAACACATTAAAAGTCAAGCAAAACTGAACCGTAAGCATGCTAAATGGGTTGAATTCATTGAGACTTTCCCTTATGTCATTAAACACAAGAAGGGTAAAGAAAATGTTATTGCTGATGCATTGTCTCGTCGTTATACTATGCTTTCACAACTTGACTTTAAAATATTTGGTTTCAAGACCATCAATGATCAATATGTGCATGATGCTGAATTTAAAGATGTATTGCAGAATTGTAAGGAAGGGAGAACTTGGAACAAGTTCGTTCTTAACGATGGATTTGTGTTTCGTGCTAACAAGCTATGCATTCCAGCTAGCTTCGTTCGTCTTTTGTTGCAGGAGGCACATGGAGGAGGACTAATGGGACACTTTGGCGTAAAGAAGACAGAGGATATACTTGCTACACATTTCTTTTGGCAAAAGATGAGACGGGATGTTGAGTGTTTTGTTGCTCGCTGCACTACATGTCAAAAAGCTAAGTCATGACTCAATCCTCATGGTTTATATATGCCTTTGCCTGTACCTAGTGTTCCTTGGGAGGATATATCTATGGACTTTGTTTTAGGTTTACCTCGAACAAAGAAGGGGAGGGATAGCATATTTGTTGTCGTGGATAGGTTCTCGAAAATGGCACACTTTATACCATGTCATAAAAGCGATGATGCTGTTAATGTTGCTGATTTGTTCTTTCGTGAAATTATTCGCTTGCATGGTGTGCCAAATACTATTGTTTCTGATCGTGATACTAAATTTCTTAGCCACTTTTGGAGATGTTTATGGGCTAAGTTGGGGACTAAACTGCTTTTTAGTACTACTTGTCACCCCCAAACTGATGGACAAACTGAAGTAGTCAATAGAACATTGTCTACTATGCTTAGGACTATTTTGAAGAATAGTAAGAAAATGAGGGAAGAATGCTTGCCTCATATTGAATTTGCTTATAATCGTTCATTGCATTCTACTACTAAGATGTGCCCTTTTGAAATTGTGTATGGTTTCCTACCTCGTGCACCTATTGATTTGTTGCCTCTTCCATCTTCGGAGAAGGTTAATTTTGATGCTAAAGAACGTGCTGAATTGATTTTAAAAATGCATGAGCTAACTAAGGAAACCATTGAGCGTATGAATGCTAAATATAAACTTGCTGGAGATAAGCGTAGAAAACATGTTGTGTTTGCACCTGGAGATCTTGTTTGGTTACATTTGCATAAGGATGGATTTCCTAATTTGCGCAAATCAAAGCTAATGCCACGTGCTCATGGTCCTTTTAAGGTGTTAGAGAAAATAAATGATAATGCATATAAACTTGAGCTGCCTGCAGATTTTGGGGTTAGTCCCACTTTTAACATTGCAGATTTGAAGCCTTATTTGGGTGAGAAAGATGAGCTTTCGTCGAGGACGACTTCACTTCAAGAAGGGGAGGATGATGAGGACATCAATACCATTGTTACACCCACAGCCCCTGCTGCTATACATACTGGACCAATTACTAGAGCTCATGCACGCCAATTGAATTATCAGGTACTTTCGTTTCTTGGTAACGATTCTAATGTTCATGAGAATATGATGCTGCCTAAATTGGATACATTTGTTTTGCTTACAAATGAAGGGCCTAGCTTGGACAAGAAAGATAAACCTTGGAGCAAGTTCAAGCATGGAGATGATGGCATGCGCAAGGGGATCAAGAACGGAGTTACAAGTGATGATTTCAGGACTTTGAAGCCAATATAAGGAGTGCATGAAGCCTTGGATGAAATATACAAGATGCCATTTCATAAATTTCGTCCAGAGGCTATTCTAGGTGTTGCGTCACCTTATTATTGGGCCAGGCCCATATATTTTCGAAATACTTAAGTATAGGCTGTTTTTAGAGTCCGTATGTGTGGGGAAACAAGAGTTAGGGTTGGTTTCAGACCCCTCCTCCAAGGGCCACGAAATTCCCCCCTCTTCCTCCATATATACAGACCTTAGGGCATCATTTAGACTTTGGGTTTTGTTTAGATTAAAAGTTCACCATAGGTGCAACTTCGCGTACTTCGTTTGTGTCCAACGACTAGACCGAGACATCACAGAACCCCACCTTCATTAATAAAGCTTTCCTCTTTTATTCGCAATATCCAGATTGCAATCTTAGTTTCTTGCTTGTTCTTCGTTTGCTCACAGGAAATAGACCCTCATGGTCAGGTTGATCGTGCTCCGGCGTGGTCAATAACCCTCAGAAGTTGGTTTAGCGATTGCTAAGGCACGACGTCTTCGCACATTCGTAGTCGGATCGTCAAAGTCGACTCCCACAGAAAACGATATCTTTCTCATCGAAACATCGGGACACCTTCGCCTCTATCATTAGGCCGGCCCATATGGGGGGCACACCAGCCCCTTGTGGCTGATGCGTTTCCCCTCTTGGCCCATAAGGCCCATATCTTTTGCCGGTGGTGTCCAGAACCCCTTCCGGTGACCCGATAAGTACCCGGTACCCACCGAAACACTTCCAGTGTCCGAATACTATCGTCCTATATATCAATATTTACCTCTCATCCGGGACTCCAAACAACATTCGGTGACCAAATCACATAACTCATATAATACTATATCATCATCAAACGTTAAGCGTGCGGACCCTACGGGTTCGAGAACTATGTAGACATGACTGAGACACCTCTCCGGCCAATAACCAATAGCAGAACATGGATGCCCATATTGTCTCTTACATATTTTATGAAGATCTTTATCGGTCAGACCGTTATGGAAACACACGTAATTCCTTTTGTCCATCGGTATGTTACTTGCCCGAGAGTCGATCGTCGGTTTCTTCATACCTAGTTCAATATCGTTACCGGCATGTCTCTTTACTCATTCCGTAATACATCACCTTGTGACTAACTCCTTAGTTGTTTGCTTGCAAGCTAATGATGTGTATTACTGAGAGGGCCCAGAGATACCTCTCCGAACACCTTCGGAGTTACCTTAGAGCATCTTTACAATCACCCAGTTACGTTGTGATGTTTGATAGCACACAAGGCATTCCTCCGGTATCCGGGAGTTGCATAATCTCACAGTCGAAGGAATATGTATTTGACATGAAGAAAGCAATAGCAATAAAACTGAACGATCATAATGGTAAGCTAACGAATGGGTCTTGACCATCACATCATTCTCCTAATGATGTGATCTTGTTATCAAATGATAACTCATGTCAATGGTTAGGAAACCTTAACCATCTTTGATCAACGAGCTAGTCAAGTAGAGGCTCACTAGGGACACGGTGTTTGTTTACGTATTCACACATGTATTTAAGTTTCCGATCAATATAATTCTAGCATGAATAATAAACCATTATCATGAATAAGGAAATATAAAATAACAACTTTATTATTGCCTATAGGGCATATTTCCTTCAAAATAATGGTTGCTTCATCTGTCTGGGGGAAAGATGCGACATTGTGATTTGACGTCTCATTGCTCATTACTACTACTGGGGCACTACGACTAGGGTGTGTCCCCCTGCTGTTCTGCACTATTATTTGGTGCATGACACATCTACCCGATTGCTATATGTCCCACATGTCTGCGAGAGGAAGTACAGAATTCATGAAAGCGAGCGTCTCCACTCTTTTAGTATGATGGAGGAGTACAAGATGCAACTTGGTTTTTGTTGCTTCATGCGATCCAGCGATACAAACCCGGACTAAAAAAGGCGAGGGCGGGTCTTTTCCCGTGCGGTAGGCAGAGGAGTTTGGCATAGTCTGTTCGAGGCTACGAGGCAGGAAGGGAAACAAGCAAATAAATGTTGAGCGACTTAGTTTTGGGGAAAAACTGATTTTACAGAGTACGTACCCACTATGGAGGTACTACTACTTACTAATCCCTCCTTTACGGTTTATAGGGCTCACCTAAAAAATAGTTTTTCCATTGTATAAGTCTCAATTCTACTAGTAGTACCATCACATGTTTGGATTTTGAGGTGCATTAAATCACCCGATGCAAGCAGTATCAAGAGAAAACTCACCAATGCATGTAGAAGTTCATGGAAATTTAGTGGTCATGCATGCATTCGTTGTAATTAATGCATCGGTACATTGCCAAGGAAATGAATTGCAAATTGGCTACTTATAGTCTACACTTCCCCTGATTCTCCACGATGACCCGCATTCATTGATTGAGAGAATACGAGCATACTAATTACTTGTGCAAACTACGAAATTAATTCCACCACTCACCATCTACCCTGGTTGGAGATATTTTGAAATTGAGCCATAAACCAGAAAGGAGGGGGTAGTAACATAGCCTAGGGGAGCTTGCTGCACCACGGACTCCAAGGAAATTGTTCTAGTACTACTCCTATGTACCACTGTACTACTCCTACTACTAAAAGACATATATTTCAAACAATATGATAATCTCTCTAACCAAGGTAGGGACGAGGAGTAACAGAGGGAGTAGTAAAATTTTCTCCTCGTCCTGTGAGCCACAACGTGCGTGGGCTAGGGAGCGGGCGTAGGCGTAGGCATAGTAAGCAAGCTTCTCCTCGTCCCGCGATTCTGCGAGCCACCGTGCCCGTGGGCGGGGGAGAGGGCGTACTAAGCAGTCTTCTCCTTGTTCTGTGAGTTGACAGGACACATCAAAAGTAATACAGAGCATCTCCAGTGTATAGAGTCTTGCGTCTAAGGTAGGCCCCACATGGTTTGCCTCTTATCAAATGAAAAAAACTACAATGTATAGAGACTCTACCAGCCTCTAAGGTGGGCCCTAGTAGAAATTTAAAAAGTATTGATTAGCAACACATTTGTCCAATCAGTACTGTTTCTCAGGTACTCCTACTTTCTTATGCTTCCTAATGCCGACAAGTGGGACCAGATGGATTGTTACATTGTTAGAGGCAGCCTCTAAGGTTAGATGCGATGCTAGCCAATTTTTGTTAGAGGCAGTTCATGCAATGTATAGAGGCCTGCCTCTAAGAGGAGAGAGGGCTTAGAGGAAACAAAAAGCATACATTGTGGATGCCCTAGGTGCCTACTTTCCGGTCTATATGACTCAATTTAAAATCCACAATGCATCCATAACAGATGATGAGTGGTGGAATAAGTTTGTTACTTCCATAGTTCGCAAAAGTACTGAGCATGTGAGATGGTGAACGGAGGGAGTACAGTACCATTAGTACTATAGTTCTTTTGGAAGGGTTGTAGTGGTCCCTCCCATTCACATGTTCACATTTCAAGCTTTAATAAAAACGTTGCACGCAAGGATTAAGAGAAACCTCAGCAATGCATGTACTCCCTCAATCCATATAGGGTCTAAAATGCATTGTGGAGGCTAACTTTGACCACATGTTAGAGCAATAATATGACATCCAACTTACACAAATCTTACCATCAAATTCATACGTGGTCATTATACTCCTAACACATGCATGCGTTGCAATTAGTACGTAGATACAGTAGTAAACTCCCACTATCTAGTAGTACTAGTAGTACTCTACACCACTACTACTATGAGGCCATCCAACCGTGTCCCGATAGAAGACCGCGGACATCGATTATTCGTTCATATTTAAATTTGTTTTCACACAGCAAAATATCCATGAAAAAACACATGGCAAAATTTCACGGCGGACGAGGGATTTGAATGTGCTGGGAGGGGTGGGGCTGGGAGGGGTTGTTTTGATCTTGCACGGGGTAGCCAAAATATTGGCGACCCTTTTGTCCACCCGTGCCTTTGCCATCGATGAACGATGAAGAGCTCAGGTGCTCATGCATCCTCCAGCGTGCGCTTTGGAGACGAGCTCGCACAAGTTGTGCTTTTTTTGTCCCACCACGTCACTCGAGACGGCTGCAGACCGACCAACGACCCGCAAGTTACGCCATCCAACTGTAGCCGCACACATTCTGATAGCAACTCAACCAACCGTACGAAATTCATGCAAACACAATGATATTTCATATAAATAATGACGGAATTCATATAAAATACGGGATTTTCATACAAACATGACATATTTCATTAGATTCAAATCAACTAAGTGGTGCTACTCCTGAACAACACATGTATAATAATACCTAGCCTAAATGGTCGCCTGCCGATCCATTTGTCTTCCTCATGTCCGGTAGCACGATCAGCGGACTGCCGGGAGCCCTGGAGGTATATGCTTCAGCGCAAAGGACGACTTGCTTCCCCACCGCTCAATTGACATCCTTGGCTGATGCCTAAGATGGAGTCTGAAGGGGGCTTCTCCGCTTCCATGGAGCCCATGCGGGGTCAATGAATGTCCTCACAACGGAAGGATCCGACAAGACACCTGCTGTGTACGCCGGTGTCGCCTCGGCGGTGGCCTTCATGGGACCCAAGCGGCGGTGGCCTCCCGTGTTCTACTTCTCCTCGATGATGGCGGTGGACGCGAAGGTGCTGGCCACCGACTCGTCGCTCTCCGTGCACCCGGCTTTTGTCTCTGCTTGCATTGCACGGGCGCAGGCATGGGAGTCTAGGCCATAGAAACAGGAGACGCGGTCGCAGACACGGGAGGCGCGGTATGAGGCGGCGGCGTGGACGTCAGCGACGACGCCCGTGCTCCTCGCCTGCCAGCATGGAGCAGCTCGCCGCTCCTCGCCGAGCTAGCCTGGAGCGGCGAGTTGCTGAACAGCGCGCCGGCTTGGGGCGGCAACTGGCTACGTTGGGCGAGGGGATGGAGGTGGATCAATGAGCTGCATAGCTCGTATCCGGCGGGCTCGGTGGGCCACCCTGCCGGCTTGGATGTCGGATAACTACTCTTCATAAGCCATTGTAAGAATGGAGAAAATGGTGAAGGAGGAGATAGGGGAGCGGCGGAGGTGTGCGATTCTTGGCCAGCGTCTGGCCTTGTTTAAATAGGAGATTAAATAGACGGCGGACGAGAGGAGCTCGGCCGGCGTTGCGTTTAATTCCGGCCCGGTCATGAATGGACGTGTGTTTGGAGTTGGTTTCTCGGTTTCCACACGGGTTTCATGGAGGCATTTGAATGCAGCAAGGAGGCATGTTCAGCCGGGCGTGCAGCGAGCGGCGCCCTCGACTCTGACGTACAACATCGCGCCATTCTTCCACTGACGTGTGGGCTCGTTGAGTACCTGGCCTGCATGTCAGTGACCCAATGCATGGAGCGCACGACAGAGGAGCTTTTGGTGGGCCAGGGCGGTCAGAAGCGGGCATTTCATAAACCGATGATTGTTCATTGAATGTGAAGTCATCTATTTCATGTAGACAAGCCTACTATATAATGTAAGAGAATTTTAAAATTTTCATATATACGTTGATAGCCCGTTCGATACGTTGTGATTCATAAAGACCGCTGCAAACATCAATGTTCTGCTTATCACAGATAAGATTAATTAATACCCGTAACAATCCATGTCCTTAACAAAGGGTGCATGCACATATAGGTTGAGCGTGTGTCTTGCGTCGTGTGCTGTGTGCATGCAGGCGTGCGAGTGTTGCGTGTGTGCATGTGTATGTTTCAGTGTTTCATGCATGTGTGTGTGTCTGTGTGTTCGTGAGTGCATGTGTACGTGTCAGTGTTGCATGCTCGCATGTGTACGTGTAAGCATTGCATGAATACATGCGGGCATTGCGGGCATGTTTGTGTGCATGTGTGATTTGTTTGTATTCATCAAGTGGCTCGTGTGTGTGTGCAATTCAAACGGTCGGCTCAACATATCATCACAAGGCGATCCTTGTCCGCCGTGGTTAGGGGGCGCGGGCTGCCAACCAGAGGTCTCACGACTTTGAATCCCCACCGACCACTAATTTATTACCATTTCTGTCTTTCATATACGCGCTGACAGGTGGGCCCTATGGTAATGTGCGCTGGTGAATGTGGACCGTTTGACTAGTCAATTGATCGTGTCATCAACAAATTACGAAGCTGTATGGTGAGCTAGTGACCATATGATCACCATAAAATGTATTTTATTAACAGAGTACAAACTCAAACTACTATTTCTTTCTTTCATATACGCGCTGATAGGTGGGCCCCACAGTTACGCACGCTGATGGTGCAACACTAGTTGCACCATGTGGAATGTTTGACTGGTCAATTGATCATGTCATCAACAAATTACAGAGTTGTACGAGTGAGCCAGTGACCATATAATCATGACATGTATTTTGAACACAGTACAGAAGCAAGCGCTCATATATACACGCAAACACTCACCGCTATAAGGGCACACACGCACACCCTACCCCTATGAGCACCTTTGAGAAAGTGAGCCAGCATATGATCTTGAGATTTTACGAAGTCACCATAGGTGCCTCGTAGTCGAGGGGAACGTCTCCTCCCACTGAACGCACATCGCCCGAAAATACTAACATTAATCCAGGATAAATGCGAGCACTAGGACTTTAACCTTGGTGGGTTGGGGAAACCACTGCCCTCCTAACCATCCAACCCCAGGTTGGTTAGCACCACAAAATGTATATGGTGACCGTGACGAGCTTATTCTTAAGTCTAGTGACCATATCGTGCTTTTGCTTCAAATACAATGACCATAAGTGTAGTGACCAGACCTCAAACAGTCTGATCTCTATGCTCCGGTGTCATCCTTGGATCAGTAATGCTGACACCACATAGTACTCGGAGGATTTATAATAGAGTAGCAATCACACACTTATTACATCGAGTGTCTCAAAAGAGAACTTATTACAATAAGTATGGCTTAAGGCCATCTAATAACGATAACAGCGGAAGGCTTGGAAGATAAGTGAGTCCATCAACTCCAACGGCATCACTGAGTATAGGACCACGACCTAAAAACTCCTTAATCATCGTCTGAAAAGTCTGCAACATTAACGTTGCAGCCCGAAAACGGGTCAGCACATGGAATATGCTGGCAAGGTAACACATAGAGAATAATGGAATGAAACAGCTATACTATATGCATATTTGGCTGGTGGAAAGCTCTATGGTTACAGTTTTGCGTAAAGCCAATTTTTCCCTACTACAAAGAAATAAAATTTAATTACTATCATGGTGGTTGTTAAACATTGAGAATGGTTGATAGCATTCTCAATCCCAATTAACCATCATCATTAAACATAACCCAACAAAATTAATTTAGAGTAACATGTTGAGATTCACATGAAAATCCAAGTACTAGATACTCAAGATGTCCATAATCGGGGACACGGCTAACCATGATTAGTTTATTACACTCTGCAGAGGTTTGCGCACTTTTCCCCACAAGACCCGATCGCCTCCGTTTGGTTTCTCGCACTACATGGTGTTTGAGAAGACAGATGACCGAGACATAGTCTTTCAGAAGCGCTAGCACCTTACGATGGGTAGACCGTACCACCTACATCCCCTACATCTGCTAGTCTACCACTGTAAGAGTTCGCATGACTTAGTCAACTATGCTAGAGCCCATAATAGCTTGTGGCTGCACACGGAAGTTTCTAGTATGAATAGTCTCATGATCCCTTTGAGCCTGGGTGGCGGTCCAAAAGAAAACAGGCAAATCCTGGAATACCCAGGTGCCTCAATCCACCCAGATGTGTGTTTAAGTTGCCACCTTTGATAAACCATTAATTAACAATCTCACATCTGTCATGGATATCACTCACCCAATCCACGTCTACTAGCATAGCATGGCATAATAAGCAAACATAGAAGTAACTCCCAAAGGTTTGATAATAAACAGGTAATAGGTTCTACCTCATCTACTTCCCATCCCACAATTTAATTAGATCCTAATCATGCAATGTGTGAGGATTGATCTAATGCAATAAAACTGGGTAATAGAAAAGGTATGATCAAAGTGTTACTTGCCTTGCTGATGATCCGCGAAACCTAACGATTCGAAGTAACAGGCGGCGCACTCCGGGTATTCTATCGCAGACAAACAAACAAGCATACAATAAGTACTCATCTAATGCACAAGTAAAACTCAAATAAGAGATCTAACTAGAAGGTTCAACTTAAGAACTCCGGTTGGCAAAAAGAAACAAATCGAACGCAGCAACGAAAGTCAAACTGCGAAAGAAAACAACTTTGTTCTACTAATCTGGATCTAGGGCAAATTTTACAGTAACAAAAACTTGTTTAAGTTGGTTAAACGGATAGAGGATTTCGAGACGAAACTCTAGGCGCTTGAATCGCCTGATTCCGATAAACGAGCGAAAAGTTAAACTAAAATGAAAATTGGATCAGGAATCGCGATCAGAAAAATCGCGGATTTAATCTGAGAAAAAGAAAAACGACGAACGCCGAATTTTTTTTTCGGCACGGAAAACGAGGCGCGACGAACCTCGAGCGGCGGGGTCGTTGGCGGCGGTCGCGGCGGCTCCGGCGGCGCGCGGATCGAGGCGGGGCTGATGGGCTGGGGCGGCTCGGGGCGGCGCTATTTAAAGGCTGCCCCCGGGCGGTGTCCCGCTCGGGTACGGCCCGAAGTCGGTTCGTTTTTTTATTCCGCTCAGAAGAAAAATAAAAAGAAATACTAAACGGACTCCAAAAATTCCAAAATAAATTTTCACGGGCTTCTAAAATCAAGCCGCACAAGGTGAACATTTATTTGGGCCCTAAATGCAATTTTGAAAAACGCATTTTTCCTAAATTCAAATAAAACACCGAAAAACTCCGAAATAAAATCTGATTTGATTTTTTTATTAAATCCTCAATATTTCTTTTATTTGGGAAAGTCATTTTATTCCCTCTCTCATATTTTTGTAATAGAAATAATTGACAATAAAATAAATAAAATCAAATGATCCTATTCTCAAAATTTGAGAGAACTCAAATATGAAAATAACGAAATCCCCAACTCTCTCCGTGGGTCATTGAGTTGCGTAGGATTTCTAGGATCAACCAAAAAGAAAAATAAAATATGATATGCATGATGCTCTAATGTATAACATTCCAAATTGAAAATTTGGGATGTTACAAACCTACCCCCCTTAAGATGAATCTTGCCCTCGAGATTCGGGTTGGCTAGAAAATAGGTGAGGGTGGCCTTTGAGAAAATCTTCCTCTCGTTCCCAGGTGGCTTCATCCTCCGTGTGGTGGCTCCACTGAACTTTGAAAACTTGATAACCTTGCTGCAAGTGACTCGACTGGCAAACTCGAGAATCTTAACTGGTTTCTCCTCGTAGGTCAAATCGTTATCCAACTGAATAGTTTCCAATGGCACTGTGTCTCTCAACGGTATGTCAGCCATCTCCGTGTGACATTTCTTTAACTGAGAAACGTGGAACACATCATGTACTCCTGACAATCCTTCGGGCAATTCCAACTTGTAGGCCACTTCTCCTATACGCTCCAAAACTCGATATGGTCCTACAAATCGTGGTGCTAACTTCCCTTTAACTCCAAAACGCTTTGTTCCCCGAAGTGGAGATACTCGAAGATAAGCTCTATCTCCGACTTCGTAAACTGTCTCCTTGCGTTTAGAATCTGCATAACTCTTCTGTCTGGACTGGGCTATCCTGAGCCTATCGTGAATCAATTTCACCTTCTGTTCAGACTCTTTAATCAAGTCAGGACCAAACAACTGGCGGTCTCCAACTTCGTCCCATGATAACGGTGTCCTGCACCTCCTTCCGTACAAAGCTTCGAAAGGGGCCATCTTCAAACTGGTTTGGTAATTGTTGTTGTAAGAGAACTCTGCATATGGCAAATTATCGTCCCAACTAGATCCATAATCTAGCGCACAAGCTCTCAGCATATCCTCCAAAATCTGATTTACTCTCTCGGTCTGTCCATCTATCTGTGGATGAAAAGTTGTACTGAATTCTAGCCTGGTACCCAAAGTTTCGTGCAACTGCTTCCAGAACTTTGAGGTAAACTGGGTTCCTCTATCTGATACGATACTCCTTGGAACTCCATGCAGACATACGATCCAGGTCATGTACATCTTTGCCAACTTAGCACTGGTGTAAGTGGTCTTTACTGGGAATGAGCTACTTTCGTCAATCGATCAACTACAACCCAAATCGAGTCATAGCCTGAATGAGTCCTGGGCAATCCCGTGATAAAATCCATGCCTAGCTTATCCCACTTCCATTCGGGTATCGGCAATGGTTGTAACAATCCTGCTGGCTTCTGATGCTCTGCCTTTACTCTCTGACATACATCACAAACTGCTACATACTCCGCTATATCCTTCTTCATTCCGGTCCACCAGAAAATATCCCTCAAATCCAGATACATCTCCGTATTTCCTGGGTGAATTGAATACGGTGAGTCGTGTGCCTCTTGCAAAATCAACTTCCTGATCTCCGGGTCATTGGGCACATAAATGCGGTCTTCAAACCATAAGGTGTCGTGCTCATCCTCACGAAATCCTTTAGCTTTTCCTTTGCTCAGTTTCTCCTTTATAGCGGCAATCTCTTTGTCAGCTTTCTGAGCTTCCCAGATTTTATGCATCAAGGTTGACTGAATCTCCAATGCTGCTACATAGCCTCTTGGAACTATTTCCAAACATAGTTCACGAAGATTATCTGCTAACTCCTTGGGTATTTCTCCCGTCATTAACGTATTGACATGGCTCTTACGGCTTAATGCGTCAGCTACTACATTAGCCTTTCCGGGGTGATAATGCAATTTCATATCATAATCCTTGATAAGCTCCAACCATCTCCTTTGTCTGAGATTTAATTCCTTCTGTGTGAAAATGTACTTCAAACTCTTATGATCCGTGTACACCTCACAATGGTTTCCAATGAGAAAATGTCTCCATGTTTTCAATGCATGCACTACGGCTGCTAACTCCAAATCATGCGTAGCATAATTCAACTCATGAGGCTTCAATTGTCTTGAGGCATATGAAACAACTCTCGCTTCCTTCATAAGAACTGCTCCAAGTCGTCGACATGAAGCGTCGCAATACACCTCATAATCCTTGGTCTGGTCTGGCAAAATCAACACTAGTGAGGTAACCAAACGTTTCTTCAACTCCTAGAAACTAGCCTCACATTCCTCTGTCCATATGAACTTGGTATCCTTCTTCAACAACTCAGTCATAGGCTTCACAATCTTTGAGAAATTCTCAATAAATCTCCGGTAGTATTCTGCGAGTCCAAGAAAACTCCGGATCTCTCCAACTGTTGTTGGGGCTTCCCACTTGGTCATAGTTTCAACTTTAGCGGGATCTACTACTATACCTTCTCCAGATATAACATGTCCGAGGAATCCTACTTCCTTCAACCAAAACTCACATTTGCTGAACTTGGCATATAATTGATGTTCTCTGAGCTTTCCAAGTACCAAACGCAAATGCTCCTTATGTTCCTCTTCATTCTTCGAATAAACCAGGATATCATCAATGAACACTACGACGAACTTATCCAAACTCCATAAACACTTTGTTCATCATGTTCATAAAATAGGCAGGTGTGTTAGTCAGACCAAATGACATAACGGTATACTCATACAGCCCATACCTGGTGGTAAAAGCTGTCTTCGGAATATCCTGTTCTCGAATCTTCAACTGGTGGTATCCTGATCGCAGATCGATCTTGGAAAATACCTTAGCTCCTTGCAATCGATCAAACAGATCGTTGATCATTGGTAGCGGGTACTTGTTCTTGATCGTTACTTCATTCAATCCTCAATAATCAACAACCATCCTTAACGATCCATCCTTCTTCTCCACTAGTAGTAATGGCGATCCCCAAGGCGAAGAACTTGGGCGAATATATCCCTTATCCAGTAACTCTTTAATTTGCTTCTTAATTTCCACCAAATCCTTTGCTGGCATCCTATATGGTCTCTTTGATATTAGACCTGTGCCTGGCAATAGCTCAATCAAAAACTCAATATCTCTATCCGATGGCATGCCTGGCAACTCTTCTGGAAATACATCAGGGAAATCCCTTACCACTGGTACTTCCTCCTGCACAACTCCTGTTAGGCAATTTACTTGAGTCCTCTTTGGCACATGCCAGGATACATACTTGATCCTTCTCCCTTCTGGGGTGGTAAGCAAAATTTACTTACTAGCACATCTAATATTCCCTTCATACTTTGATAACCAATCCATGCCTAATATCACATCCAATCCTTGAGATTCCAATACTATTAGGTTTGAGGGAAAAACATAGTTACCAATCCTTAATGGTAACCGATCACACCATAGACTAGCCACATACTCTGCTCCGGGCGAGGTTACTAACATGGGTGACCTAAGGGCTTGGGTTGGTAGGTTATACTTATCCACAAATCCCCTTGAGATGTATGAATGCGATGCACCAGTATCAAAAAGAACAAGTGCAGTAAATGACTTAACCAAAAACTTACCTATTACTGCATCGGGCTGAGCTTCAACCTCCTCCACGCTAATGTGGTTCACCTGTCCCCTGTTAAAAGGGTTCGGCTTCTTCCCTGAACTTCCATTGCCATTTTGGCCTTCAGGACATTCATTGGCATAATGTCCGGGCTTCTGACACTTAAAACAACTGACTTGGCTCAGGTCCTTCTTGGCTGGGGTTGAGGGGTTGGTGCGGTTCTGGCCGTTGCTTCCTCCATTGCCATTACCATTCTTGGTGCCATTGTGATTGTGCGTGCTACCTACTCCATGGGTATGCTGAAAATGTCCTCCCGGTCTAGGGGTAAAACGTGGCTTCTGCTGAGCTCCTGAATTGTACTTTCCTTGTCCATACTTCCTCTTGCGATTCTCAATCTGCTGCTGCTTCCCTTCAATCATAAGAGCATGATCTACCAACTCCTAGTAGTTGTTGAAGGTTGCTACCATCAACTGCATGCTCAACTCATCATTCAGTCCTTCCAGAAATTTCTCCTGCTTAGCTGCATCCGTAGCGACGTCATCTGGGGCATAACGTGCTAGCTTACTAAATTCCTCCACATACTGGCCAACTGTCCTTCCTCCTTGGCGCAAGTTGCGAAACTCACGCTTCTTCATGGCCATAGCTCCTGCTGAAACGTGTGCAGTATGAAAAGCCTGCTGAAACTGGTCCCATGTGACATTGTCTACAGGGAAAGTGGCTGTGAAATTCTCCCACCATGATGCTGCTGGTCCTTATAGCTGATGTGCGGCAAACTTCACCTTCTCCGCATCTGTGCATCCTGCTGTTGTCAACTCCCTAGATGTCTTGCGGAGCCAATCATCTGCTACTATCGGCTCGGTGCTACTGGAAAACACCGGCGGATTCAGCCTAAGAAAATAGGCTAAGTGGTCAACAGGTGGTGGTGGTGGTGGTGGGTTGTTGTTGTTCCCCTGATTCTGATTCTGGACTAGCAACTGCATCAATGTGTTCTGCTGCTGGATCAACTGGGTGAGCTCCGGTGAAAAGGCAAATCCGGGGTCACATCTCGGAGGCATTTGAGGGTTTAGAAAAGATGAGAATAAGAATAGAGGGGGTCTAAAGAGAAAACACTACCCATATGCACATGAGGCAAAACAAACAATTCACTTCAATCAATCAAACAAGGGCATACAATCGATCTATCTATCGCAAAAGTGCTCGGACTACTATATTTACATGGTGGACTACTACAACTGATGAGGTGGTCTACTAGAAATATTCTTCGGTTGCAGACTCCATGATATCTGCTCCAGCTTCATCAACATAGTCATCATCGCTACTATCTGGTTCCGAATCGGTGCCGTCGATGATGATGTAGTCTTCTGGGCTAATCTCCTTGGGTTCTTCGTCTTCATCTACTGGCATAGGGCCTCCCATAAATATTCCAATCTTCTTGATCAGGTCGTCATTCTTCTCCACCAGTACTTCAATTTCTTCTTCATAATCTTCATGTGTAGCCTTGAGTTCTTCCTCCAGTTCCTTAATTCTAGTCTTTGCCTTCTTCAGGTCTATCATGTCGGCGCACATCTGGTTCTCCTGTCGTCGAATGTGCTGGTTTAGCTCCTGGATAAAATCTGCGATTGATCTATCCTTCCTGGTGCTGATCATCTCCCAGTGTTCATCTCGGCGCCCACAAATCTGGTAGATAGTATCCTTGAGATCCTTGTGGTAGACTTCTCCAATGCGTCCCATGGAGATGTGAGCTGCCATGCTCTTTCCTAGACTCCAAGTTGGTGCATCAAAAGAAAACTCTATGGGCTCAGTGACTGGCATGAACATCCTTCCTGGAACTTGAACTTGAATCATCCAGCGTTCTTCTTCAGGTAAAGTGGCGTTGTAGGTTCCCTTGAAGCTTGGTACTCCTATATTCAGGTATCTAGTGACTTCCTTCAAGTGGCGTCCAAAGGATGTATCTTCATCCAGTTGTGTGAACTTGTTCCTTGCATCCGCCATCCTAAAGAGTAGAAAGGATGAGAGGTCAGAAGAGAAGAGAGTGAAAAGTGATCTAGGTCTTGTGCTTAGTGGTCGTGTCCTACAGTCAGCGTGTGCTTTGATACCATCTCTGTAGCGACCAGACCTCAAATAGTCTGATCTCTGTGCTCCGGTGTCATCCCTGGATCAGTAATGCTAACACCACACAGTACTCGGAGGATTTATAACAGAGTAGCAATCACACACTTATTACATCGAGTGTCTCAAAAGAGAACTTATTACAATAAGTATGGCTTAAGGCCATCTAATAACGATAACAGCGGATGGCTTGGAAGATAAGTGAGTCCATCAACTCCAACGGCATCACTGAGTATAGGACCACGACCTAAAAACTCCTTAATCGTCGTTTGAAAAGTCTGCAACATTAACGTTGCAGCCCGAAAACGGGTTAGCACATGGAATATGCTGGCAAGGTAACACATAGAGAATAATGGAATGAAACAGCTATACTATATGCATATTTGGCTGGTGGAAAGCTCTATGGTTACAGTTTTGCGTAAAGCCAATTTTTCCCTACTACAAAGGAATAAAATTTAATTACTATCATGGTGGTTGTTAAACATTGAGAATGGTTGACAGCATTCTCAATCCCAATTAAGCATCATCATTAAACATAACCCAACAAAATTAATTTAGAGTAACATGTTGAGATTCACATGAAAATCCAAGTACTAGATACTCAAGATGTCCATAACTGGGGACATGGCTAACCATGATTAGTTTATTACACTCTGTAGAGGTTTGCACACTTTTCCCCACAAGACCCGATCGCCTCCGTTTGGTTTCTCGCACTACATGGTGTTTGAGAAGACGGATGACCGAGACATAGTCTTTCAGAAGCGCTAGCACCTTACGATGGGTAGACCATACCACCTACATCCCCTACATCTGCTAGTCTACCACTATAAGAGTTCGCACGACTTAGTCAACTATGCTAGAGCCCATAATAGCTTGTGGCTGCACACGGAAGTTTCTAGTATGAATAGTCTCATGATCCCTTTGAGCCTGGGTAGCGGTCCAAAAGAAAACAGGCAAGTCCTGGAATACCCAGGTGCCTCAATCCACCCAGATGTGTGTTTAAGTTGCCACCTTAGATAAACCATTAATTAACAATCTCACATTTGTCATGGATATCACTCACCCAATCCACGTCTACTAGCATAGCATGGCATAATAAGCAAACGTAGAAGTAACTCCCAAAGGTTTGATAATAAACAGGTAATAGGTTCTACCTCATCTACTTCCCATCCCACAATTTAATTAGATCCTAATCATGCAGTGTGTGAGGATTGATCTAATGCAATAAAACTGGGTAGCAGAAAAGGTATGATCAAAGTGTTACTTGCCTAGCTGATGATCCGCGAAACCTAACGATTCGAAGTAACAGGCGGCGCACTCCGAGTATTCTATCGCAGACAAACAAACAAGCATACAATAAGTACTCATCTAATGCACAGGTAAAACTCAAATAAGAGATCTAACTAGAAGGTTCAACTTAAGAACTCCGGTTGGCAAAAAGAAACAAATCGAACGAAGCAACGAAAGTCAAACTGCGAAAGAAAACAATTTCATTCTAGTAATCTGGATCTATTATAAATTTTACAGTAACAAAAACTTGTTTAAGTTGGTTAAACGGATAGAGGGTTTCGAGACGAAACTCTAGGCGCTTGAATCGCCTGATTCCGATAAACGAGCGAAAAGTTAAACTAAAACGAAAATCGGATCAGGAATCGCGATCAGAAAAATCGCGGATTTAATCCGAGAAAAGGAAAAACGACGAACGCCAAAAAAATTCTCTTTTTTTCGGCACGGAAAACAAGGCACGACGAACCTCGGGCGGCGGGATCGTTGGCGGCGGCGGCTCCGGCGGCGCACGCGGATCGAGTCGGGGCTGATGGGCTGGGGCGGCTCGGGGCGGCGCTATTTAAAGGCTGCCCCCGGGCGGTGTCCCGCGCGGGTACGGCCCGAAGTCGGTTCGTTTTTTTATTCCGCTTGGAAGAAAAATAAAAAGAAATACTAAATGGACTCCAAAAATTCCGAAATAAATTTTCACGGGCTTCTAAAATCAAGCCGCACAAGGTGAACATTTATTTGGGCCCTAAATGCAATTTTGGAAAATGCACTTTTTTCCTAAATTCAAATAAAACACCGAAAAACTCCGAAATAAAATCTTATTTGATTTTTTTATTAAATCCTGAATATTTCTTTTATTTGGGAAAGTCATTTTATTCCCTCTCTCATATTTTTGTAATAGAAATAATTGACGATAAAATAAATAAAATCAAATGATCCTATTCTCAAAATTTGAGAGAACTCAAATATGAAAATAACGAAATCCCCAACTCTCTTCGTGGGTCATTGAGTTGCATAGAATTTCTAGGATCAACCAAAAAGCAAAATAAAATATGATATGCATGATGCTCTAATGTATAACATTCCAAATTGAAATTTTGGGATGTTACAATAAGTGTCATCAACAAAATACGGAGCACACATCAAATACAATGTCCGTTAGTGTCATCAACAAAATGCGGAGACGTATCGTGAGCTAGATACCATATGATCACCATGAGAATGTATACAGTGACCGTAATGAGCATATTCTGAAGTCCAGTGACCGTATAGTGCTTTTTCTTGAAATAAAGTGACCTTCATGCGTGAATGTGTCAGGGGCATGCATACTTTTAGAGGGCCAAGAGATAGTTTGTGTGTGTACGTGAAAGTGGTGTAGAGAGAGGGGGTGTCCAGTGGAGACAAGGAGAGATATGCCCTTCGTTTCTCTTTTCCGTGACTAATATTTTATGAGAAAATATAAATATTCACAATGCAGAACAAATATTATTGGATGCACCATGCAATTAACTTTCATGTATAACTTTGTACTATTGTATATGCTTATTTTCTTAGTGGCCGATTGCGTGTGGGGTGTGGTGGGCACATCATTTCTAGTTGTGGTGGGTTAACGTGAGGACTCATGGGTCGGTTCCATCTTGCGCCACATAGGTTGGACCGAGATGCATTATACGAAGACCCATGTGGATACCTCGACATACAAAACGAAGCTACCAGAGTCGTGGAGGACTCTATCCCCACTGATGGTAAGCCGACTATATATGATTTGTAACCCTAGACCCTGAGTATGTTATAGAAGCCCGGGGCCAAGTTCGTTGATAGTATACACACACAATGTCTGGTATTCACCTGTACTTTGTACACACCCCTATCACAAATATATAGTACCAGGAGTAGGATTTTTCCTCAACTGTAAGGGCCTGGACTTGGGTAAAACTTTGCCTCGTATTACCATCCAGCCTAACAGTCAGGGATATCCTATCGAATGATCTGATGGAATCATATCTGCCAACTACTAAGAGAGAGGTGTGTGGGTGGGGGGGGGGCAATGTGTGCGAGAGAGGCCTAAAGATAATGTGCGTGCAGGAGACACGTAGGCACATATATGTGCCTATAGACGGCTAGTAGACACCATGCGCGTGTATATATGCATGTGAGAGAAATAGTGTTTTCCAACTGAGATTAGTGAAAAGAGTTGTACATAGTAGTAAGAAAGAGAGAGGGATATATATAGATAGTGTGTGCATGAGACAACCCGGGAGAGATTGTGAGCATGTGTGAGAGAGAAATGCTGATGTATGTAAAGTGTGTGCACTTATGCGTCAGGTAGAGATATATATAGTGCGTGTGTGAGAACGGGCCGAGGCATAGTGCATCTACGTGTAAAAGGCGGTTCTACACATTAAATTAAAATACAAATGGCATTATTATTTTTGGATGAGATCATGAATTTTGCAATTTGCGTATAAATGAACATTGGTCCATCAGACACCCATACTCTATTGAATTCTAGCATGTGCATGGGTTTATTTCATATTATTGATCCATGGAGTGAGAGTGGTTTGAAATCCAGACAATGCATTGCTTTTGCAATTCATATATAAACATTAATTAGTGCACTCCATGTTGTTAGTGTGGAGCACTTTATACATTTTTCACTTACATGGATACATTCCAAATTGCTAGCTATGAAATAGAATACATGTTGAATTCAACATAAAGGGTGTTTCAAAGATTCAAATTCATAGGAAGTGCATTCATCTATTTGAATCCGAGATAATGACATTTGTAAATCAGATCTACAAGGGGGCATAAATCTTTGTTGTGCATTTGAACATGCTATATATTCATACGCATGTCTAACTATTTTTTTGCAACCAAGGAGATTATATCTGGAACCATCCATGAACTGAGGTAAGTTGCATATTTTTTAATATATACTAGTGTACAATGTATATTCAAATGTACCCCCTCCATTGCAAAACAATCGTAGTTTTAGGATTTTCAAGAGTCAAGATTTGTGAAGTTTGACAAATCCTGAAAGTTCAATTCAAGAGAACCGAAAATGTTAATGCTTCTGCTCCCAAATATTGAACGAAGCACCAAATAAGCCTCTGGTCACCCGAAACCGCGCGAGACTAATGTTTGGTGGTAGGAAATTATTGTCCTGACTCTGGCCCGTGTAGTCTATCGGCCCGGTGTCCAAAGGTCTAAATCGGGGTAGGTTTGTAACTTCACCAAGACGCCAGTCTCAACCACCTCCGAGAAGCATTCATATGCCGTGGGCGCCTAAACACCCTTGCGCTTGGTTGATATCTATCCCGGCCACCATTTGGGACACCTGAGATTACTGTCCTACCCCCGACACGCAATATGTCCGAAATTTTAGATGGGGGAAAAGTTTGTAACTTTCAAACAAGCGCGTCCCAAACCGAAACATTGCTCCCCCTTAGTTCCCCCTCCCTCTGTTTCCCCATTCATAATCCATGGGCGCCAAAACACCCTCTCCACCAGCTGCGAAACCCCAGCCTCCTCCATCCTCCACCCATCGCGCCCAATCCACCACCGCCCTCCTCCATCACGCTGGAACTGGTACCTCGACATCGTCGTCCAACGCAACTGCAACCGCAACACCCTTAAGGATTTAACAGCTGAAGCTGAGGCAGAGCTGCCTCCATGACGCCGACACCGACGTGCGCCATAGCAGAACCACTTCGACCACGCTGTCCTGCGCCTCACCTCTTCCTCTCCACTGTCGCAACCGTCCACCGCACCGGAGCTGTTCCGCTACACCGTCGTTCGCCAACTCAGATCTGGTTCCCCGCCGCCGACAGACGGCCACCGCACCACACTCAACAACTTGGCCATGGGTTCTTCCAAGGCTCCACCGTCGACAACTTCTCGTTTCCAGTGAACCATAAGAAGATCGTTGAAAAAACAGAAGGAGGACACAACACTACTAGCAGAAAGAGGTACTCCTCTTCCCTTATTCGTGCAAATCTTACGTCTCTGCTCACACCGCATTCATCCCACGAAAGAAACTAGTTGAGCTCTTCTTACTGCATCTTCTTCGTGATACTAAATGCACAAGGTTTCCTCCCATTTACTATTTCACCTTGGCTAGAGGTCAGTAGCCCACCTGGATTTCAATTCAGGGTCAGCTGATTCGCAACTAAAAGAAGCAAAACCCACTTAGGCGCGCGGAGCACCTAGTACACCCGTTCGCTGGGGAAGAGGCGCATCGATGTCTATCATAGGGGTGTGGGGCGCAGGAGCTGCTTGCGATCGATCTAGAGGTCAGCGGGGCTTGAAGGGATGGCCGGGGGACGGTGCCAGGCATGGTAGTGTGGTGAGGTCGAGGGAGGGCAGAGGCAGGAGACCAGGCTGGTGGTTGCTGGCGTTTCGAGGAAGATCGTCAACACTGACTGGCTAGAGGTAGATGAAGGCGATCTGCCCAGTCTTTGTACATCGGACGGTGCAGAAAAAATGGACTAACCTATTTGTTTTCAGTCAACTGTTATTTTCATAGGACCACAACTTGTGGTGTGCTGGAGGAGCATCTGCATTTCCCAGCCATCCCTGTGCTCATATTTCATAATCCTAGAATCTAGTAATTTCGTGTGCGATGTATGTTGTAGAGCTATCATATGTCTCCCGCCATTTATTTCTCACCGACCTGCTATTTGCTATTTTTACACTGTACTACTTGTGCACACACTTCACCCATACTCACACTATTGTTTTTATGCATGGGTATTTCAGAATCTGACACAGTGTTGATGAATACGCAAAAGAAAAGACAAAAGTGGCACCAGTGTAATTCAAAGATAAGCACTAAGCATTTTAGCGCTCTAAAGGGTGTAGTGTCAGCAGATGGAGAAGTAAATGTAGCTCTGTAGTTGATGATCTCAATTGCCACACACAATCATCCCAAGTGCTTGCTTTAACTTCGTGCTGTCAAATGTGGTTGTATGTTGGATATGGTGTCTAGCTTGTATTGCTTCCAATTTGGTTAAATTGCATCTGCTTACTTTACACATTATACCTTTGATAATGACATGCCTTCCTGTTTTTGATACATGCTACATATGTCTATTAACCATGTTCGTACATCAAACTAATGCTCTTTTGTATCGCTCATCAATCACTTATGATGAGACAGTCATCCCAGTGGGTTACTGTGAGACGCGCTACTCATTTAAAGAGTGCAGTGTCATCCTTCCCACATGATTCTCAAGAAACAACAAGACTAAATGAAGATAGTCAACGTAGCTCTCTAGTTGATGACTGCAATTCCCCTACACCACCATCACAGGTGCATGCTCTTACTTCGCAATGTGATATGTGGTTGCATGTTGCATATGGTGTCTACCTTGTAATGCTTCTAATTAGGGTAAATTGCATCTGCTTAGTTAATACGATATACATGTGAATATGACATGCCTTCCTGTTTTTGGTACATACTACGTCTTTCTATTAACCATGTTCTTACATCAAACTACTTTTCTTGTGTATCCCTCATCAATCACTTCTGATGAGACACCTTCGAATTGACAGTGTAATATTGGTTGCATCTTGCATATCATTTCAAACATGTATTGCCTCTAATTTGTTGAAGTGCCATTTATAATGAGACACATCTAACTTGGTAGAGTGATTTTGGTTGGATCTTTCATATGGTGTCTAGATTGCATTTCTTCCAATTTGTTGAAATGCCTTCTGCTTAGCGTTTTTCGTACATATTCCATCCTCCTACAATGTGGTTGCCTTACATAAAAGTTGTGTTCGTCAGTATCATGCACCAACGAATTTGGAAGAGTGAATTTCATTCCTTTTCTTGTGTGTTTACTTGACACGGCAAAATCTAAAAGGACGAATGCACGGAATGATGGTGGTCCTCTGGAGCAACCAAAACAGATGATCTCTGCAGATTCTCCTGCTACTCCTACTGTAGTGCAAGTTCCAAATCTCATCTCCCCTACTCCACAACCCCGGGTGCTTGCTCTAACATGGCAGTGTGATATCTTGTTGCATGTTGCATATGGTGCCATAGCTTGTATTGCTCCTAATTTGTTAAACTGCATCTCCTTAGCTTACACATTATACATGTGAATATGACATGCCTTCCTATTTTTGGTACATACTACATCTTCCTATGACACCATGTTCTTACATCAAACTACTATTCTTGTGTATCATGCATCTATCACTTATGATGAGACAGTCATGCCCGTGAGTTAGTATGAGATGCGCTACTCTTATAAAGAGTGCAGTTTCATACTCCCCACATGATTCTGAAGAAACAACAAGCCTAAATGAAGATATTGAACGTAGCTCTGTACTTGAAGACCGCATTTCCCCTACACTAGCATCGCAAACTTCGAAGTGTGATATGTGGTTGCATGTTGCATACGGTGTCTAGCTTGTAATGCTTCTAATTAGGGTAAATTGCATCTTCTTAGTTTACACATTATACATGACATGCCTTCCTATTTTTGGTACATACTACATCTATATGTTAACCATGTTCTTACATGAAACTACCTCTCTTCTGTATCCTGCATCAATCACTTACGACGAGAAAACTTTATTCATTGCATATTGCATATTATTTCTAGCATGTTGCCATGTATTGCTTCTAATTTGGTCAAATACATTTATGAGGCCACCCTTTTAATGTGGGGATTTTTATTTCTGTGCCCTGGTTCCTTAGCTCTACTCATTCATCCCCACTCTGTTAACTTTTGCTCACTTTTCCTCACTCCCTTGCCCGAAACCCTCAAAACAGGTTATAACGGACGTTGTCGTCGGGTCAATGCCTTTGACCGTTAACTCGGACGAGTGGGGCCGCGTATACGTGGGCACATGCAAGACCGCGGTCGTGGGGTAGCACGTGTCCATCGACATGCTCGAAACGTCCCATCATATAAAGAGGGGCAACCACCTCCATCGTCCCTACCATTTCCCCCCCCCCCAAATCCCCTCCCTGTCGCATCGTCGTCCTCTCCCCCCACCGGCGTCGTCTCGCTCTCATCCACTGCCTCCACCGCACCATCTCGCTCTTCCCCACGACATCCTCTTCCTCACCTTCATTGCCTCCATCTGTCAGATGGCCGACGCTCGTGGCGTCGCCGACGCAGCGGCCAGAGATGTGGTGGAGCTGTAGGGTCAGGGCGCGGTGACCGCAGATTTCAGCGGCGTCCACGGCGGCGCGGGGAAACTCGCAACCGCTGCAGATGTGGCGGGCTCCGCCTCATTGCTGTAGAAGGTGACAGTGTCGAGCGGCGCAGTCCATCCCGATGCCCCCGATGCGCCGCCTGCCATGGAGCAGCAGGTATTTGCACTTGCTTAGCTTGTAGAGTGAGTTGCTCCCTAGTTGCATAGGTTAGATTGTGATTCATACGGTAGTTCATATGGTTAGAGTAGTTGGTTTGACGGATGGGCTAGGGTTTTTTGTATGGTTTGGGGCGATGTGGGTTTTTGGACTAGGTTTTGTTGGATAAATTCGTCGCAAAAATGCTAGATGTTGTGAACTATGATTTTAGGTGCTGCAATGATTGGGGTTTTTAGATTTGGATAAATTCGTTGCAAAAATGCTAGATGTTGTGAACAGATGCATGCTTATCATATTTGTTTTTAGTGCTCATAGTTTGGGGTTTCTAATGCTACTCAGATTCGTTGCCTTAGATTTGGTCCCTATTAGATTTGTTTTTGAATGCTACTCAGATTGGGGTTTTGAATGTCATATGCCCAAATGGAATCCATTGATTAAGAAGTTAGTTATGTTTAGAATCACAATCCTACCGTATGAATCACAATATAAATTTGAATGTCATAACCAAAAGTAACCCTATGATCAATGTGTCATGTGTGAATATCTAAATTTTCAATTGGCATCCGTATTTACTAGTGATGGATGTAATTGTATGTTCAGGAGGATGATGGTTGGGGGGGTAGAAAGAGGAAGCTGGCCCAGTACGACCTGTATGATCCAGAGGAAAGTGATGATGAAGAATATGAGGTAAGCCTACTTGAAATTTAGATTGTTCATTTAGTTCCTTTGACATAGTATATCCATGAATCTATAATGTATTAATGTAACTCATTCATGTGTGCAGTATGATTCTGAAGATGAAGTGTCCAAGGGCAATGTCACATCCTTCACAGCCAAGGAGGTGGTGAAGATCAAGGCCAAGGGAGTTGCTTCCTTCTACAACCGCAAGGCCAAGAAGTGGCACTACCCCTACTGCACCACCAAGCCAACGCCAAGGGATGGCCGCTTCGATCACCTTTTGTCTCATGAGGAGGATGTAGCGATTCACGAGGAGGACTACATGATCAGGGGGCAGCATGCCGCCCTCGTGAAGGCCCTGGCTCCGGCGTGATGTGATCGATGATGTGATGCTGTGAACTGAATCTTTAAGTTTATCTGTTGGGTTACTTTTGGTTGTTGAACTGAATATCGTTGGTTATGGTTTGTTGAACTAAATGTAGTTTTCATGAATTTGGTTATGGTTTCCTATGTTGATGCTAGTAATCTGGTTGCTATCTATATTTGTCTGTCCTTAAATTTGCATGTGGTATATTTGTCTATCCTGAGTCTATGGTTAGTTATGTTTAGATGTTGTGAACTATGATCTTAGGTGCTGCAATGATCACACATGTTGTGTAGGAAATCAAATGCATGCTCCAAATGAGATCATGTAAACCTTGGCAAACCTGGACAATATAAATTCAAGAAAATGCAAAAACAAGTAAAACCTTGGAAAACTATCTATGTTTGTGTCGGAGATCATGTGTGCAAAATTTGAAGTGATTTAGAGGAGGTCAAATAAATTTGAACTTGAGAAATGTGCTCCAAATGAGCTCCCAGGCTAGGGTAAACATCCCATTTGTAATCAAGTTTTTTTGGACCTACTCTAAATGAGCCAAATGTTTTTTATTAACACATATTCACTTTCCATAGTGTAGATTCATAGTCTCACTATTTTTTGAATTAATATTCATTTTTTTCATTTTCTTTTGGAAACATATGTTTTAATATAAAAACTATTAAAAACACATTTGAAATATGAAAATGGAAAACTAACTTCAAATCCTTCTTATTCACTTTGAAATAAAGCTTTGGTGATTTTTTTTGACTTTTTTAAATTTTTCAAAAACAGAAGGTAACCCTACCCCCTCTCCTTGAACTCTATGAAATCATGTACATGATAGCTCATATGTGTGAAGGTTTTCTCATGAAAATGACCATAAACCAAGTTTATGATTTTTGGTTGGTAACAGGTCACATAAGACAACATTGTGCGCATGTTTTATATATTTTTGATTTTTTTTAAATAAATGGTGCTCATTTGACCTCGATCGTGCCAGCTATGGTTTTTTTCATGAAAATGATCATAGACCAAGTTTAGTATTTTTCCTTGTTAGTTTGTCTTATAAAACGACGAACGATGAAGGTTTCATATTTTTTCGATTTTTTTAAATTAGTTATGCTCAATCAAAGCCTTCGAAATACCGTTGACCAGCTCAAAACCCCACTAAACCCTGCGGGGTTTCGCCTAACCCTAGCTCCCAACGTCAGCCGTCCGATCATACCCTCGCGCCAAGCGACAACCCTCAGATCTGGTCTTCTAGAAGGAATTAGGTGGGCTGGCTGCGTGCAGGCTCCGCGCCGTTGGATCACAAGGATGGCTCCGCATCGTTGGATCGTGGGGCGATCCGCGAGAGGCGATCCTATTGGTAGTGCTCGGCTGCTCGCCCACCACTGACTCAGATACGTCTCCAACGTATCTATAATTTTTGATTGTTCCATGCTATTATATTATTTGTTTTGGATGTTTAATGGGCTTTATTATGCACTTTTATATTATTTTGTGGGACTAACATATTAACCGAAGGCCCAATGCAAATTGCTATTTTTTTGCCTTTTTCAGTGTTTCGCAGAAAAGGAATATCAAATGGAATCGAAACGGAACGAAACCTTCGCGAGGATCTTTTTTGGAACAAACGCAATCCAGGAGACTTGGAGTGGAGGTCAAGAAAGAAACAAGGTGGCCACGAGGTAGGGCCGTGCGCCCAGGGGGTAGGCGCGCCCCAACCCTCGTGGGCCCCTCGTAGCTCCACCGACCTACTTCTTTCACCTATATATACTCTTATACCCTGAAAACATCCAGGGGAGCCATGAAACCACTTTTCCACCGCCACAACCTTCTGTACCCGTGAGATCCCATCTGGGGACCTTTTTCGGCGATCTGTCAGAGGGGGATTCAATCACGGAGGGCTTCTACATCAAAACCATAGCCTCCTCGATGATGTCTGAGTAGTTTACCACAGACCTTCGGGTCCATAGTTATTAGCTAGATGGCTTCTTCTCTCTCTTTGGTTCTCAATACAATGTTCTCTTTGATGTTCTTGGAGATCTTTCGATATAATTCTTTTTGCAGTGTGTTTGCCGAGATTCGATGAATTGTGGGTTTATGATCAAGATTATCTATGAACAATATTTGATCCTTCTCTGAATTCTTATATGCATGATTTGATATCTTTGCAAGTCTCTTCGAATTTTGGGTTTAGTTTGGCCTACTAGATTGATCTTTCTTGCAATGGGAGAAGTGCTTAGCTTTGGGTTCAATCTTGCGGTGCTCGATCCCTGTGACAGAAAGGGAATCGACATGTATTGTATTGTTGCCATCGAGGATAAAAAGATGGGGTTTATATCATATTGCTTGAGTTTATCACTCTACATCATGTCATCTTGCCTAATGCGTTACTCTGTTCTTATGAACTTAATACTCTAGATGCATGCTGGATAGCGGTCGATGTGTGGAGTAATAGTAGTAGATGCAGAATCGTTTCGGTCTACTTGATACAGACATGATGCCTATGTTCATGATCATGCCTAGATATCATCATAACTATGCGCTTTTCTATCAATTGCTCGGTAGTAATTTGTTCACCCACCGTAATATATGCTATCTTGAGAGAAACCACTAGTGAAACCTATGGCCCCCGGGTCTACTTTACATCATATAAGTTTCCGATCTACAATTCTAGTTTACTATTTATTTGGCAACCTTTACTTTTCAATCTATACAACAAAAATACCTAAAATATTTATCTTATTATTTTTATCAGATCTCACTTTCGTAAGTGACTGTGAAGGGATTGACGACCCCTTTATCGCGTTGGTTGTGAGGTTCTTGTTTGTTTGTGCAGGTACTAGGAGACTTGCGTGTAGTTTCCTACTGGACTGGTACCTTGGTTCTCAAAAACTGAGGGAAATACTTATGCTACTTTGTTGCATCACCCTTTCCTCTTCAAGGGAAAACCAACGCATGCTCAAGAGGTAGCAAGAAGGATTTCTGGCACTGTTGCAGGGGATATTTGCACCAAGTCAAGTCAAGATTTGATCTCCCGTCAACTAGGATTTCTGGCACCTTTGCCGAGGAGATCTACGTCAAGTCAAGATATACCAAGTACCCATTACAAACTCTTATCCCTCGCATTACATTATTTGCCATTTGCCTCTTGTTTTCCTCTCCCCCACTTCACCCTTGCCGTTTTATTCGCCTCTTTTCCGTTCGCCCTTTTTCCGTTCGCCATTTTTCCGTTCGCCTTCTTTTGCTTGCCTCTTGTGCGTCTGTGTGTTAGATCGTTTATTTGCCCTCATGGCTAGTTCTCCTATCATTGTTAACACTCCTGATAATGAAGTTATTAATTTTAAACAAAGGGAGAGATAAAACTTAAAAGATGCTTGGTATAGAATTTGCAATGCTCAAAATAGATCTGTTAAAAAGCAATCTACTTCCGTTCTTCTTCGCAATTTTTACGTAGGCATCGCTCCTTGGTATAGATATGTTCTTGACACCATCACCGGAGGGAATTTCTTGGGAAGCCATACTTTTGATTCTTATAATACTATGATAGATTTGTTAGGCCCACCACCTCTTTTGGTTAATGGAACTATTTTAACTTTGGAACATGTGATGCAAAGGCTTGAAATTATTGAAAATAAAGTTGCCACTGTAGAGTTGATCAAGAATTTGGATAAAAAAATCCATAACCAAATTACCCAATATGGATCTAAGATAGGAGTTACTCTGAAAAATTTGAGAGAAAAAGAACCCTCAGTTAATGAAAAGATAGATCAAGATTCCACTAGAATTGATAAACTTGAGGATATTATTACCAACTTAGGGTCTGCCTTTTCTGCCGTGAGAAACACGTCAAACCCTCCTCCTACCAAAGTTTCTAAGTTTATGTATGTTCCTAAAAATAAGGATGAATCTTCTAGTAAGGAGAATATGGATCTCAAATCAATAAGTGTTCACCCTAATTTTTTCGCTATCATTAAGGAACCTTTTGCTACAAATGATTATCTTGATTTCTTGCCTAGTAGTTTGATAATAAATAAAAGGAAGGAAACTCATAAGGGTTATAAGTGTTCAATTGAAGAATTGCATACTAAAGATGACAATACCTAGATCTATTCTTGTTTTTATGCCTAGCTAGGGGCGTTAAACGAGAGCGCCTGTTGGGAGGCAACCCAATTTTTTTGTTCCTGTTTAGTAATAAATAAATCATCTATCCTCTGTTATGATTGTGTTTTTTATGTTTTAATTAGTGTTTGTGCCAAGTAAAGCCTTTAGGATCTTCTTGGGTGATTGTTAGTTGATCTTGCTGAAAAAACAGAAAGTATGCGCTCACGAGAATAATTTTCCATTTTTTTTACCAGAGAGCGATAAAATACCAATACCAACTTCAGTAGATTAATATACAAATTATTTAGGACGTTCTAATTTCTCAGGATTTTTGGATTTACATAAGTATTCGAAACCTACAGATTACTACAGACTGTTCTGTTTTTGACAGATTCTGTTTTTCGTGTGTTGTTTGCTTATTTTGATAAATCTATGGCTAGTATCGGGGGTATGAACCATAGATAAGTTGGAATACAGTAGGTTTAGCACCAATATAAATAAAGAATGAGTTCATTATAGTACCTTAAAGTGGTGGTTTGTTTTCTTATACTAACGGAGCTCATGAGATTTTCTGTTTTTGTGTTGTGAAGTTTTCAAGTTTTTGGGTAAAGATTTGATGGATTTTGGAACAAGGAGTGGCAAGAGCCTAAGCTTGGGGATGCCCAAGGCACCCCAAGGTAAAATTCAAGGACAACCAAAAGCCTAAGCTTGGGGATGCCCCGGAAGGCATCCCCTCTTTCGTCTTCGTCTATCGGTAACTTTACTTGAGGCTATATTTTTATTCATCACATGATATGTGTTTTGCTTGGAGCATCATGTATGATTTGAGTCTTTATTTTTTAGTTTACCACAATCATACTTGCTGTACACACCTTTTGGGAGAGACACACATGAATCGGAATTTATTAGAATACTATATGTGCTTCACTTATATCTTTTGATCTAGATAAATTTGGTCTAGTGCTTCACTTATATCTTTTAAAAGCACGATGGTAGTTTTATTTTATAGAAATTATTGATCTCTCATGCTTCACTTATATTATTTTGAGAGTCCTTTAAAACAACATGGTAATTTGCTTTGGCTATAAAATTAGTCTTAATATGACAGGCATCCAAGATGGGTATAATAAAAACTTTCATATAAAGTGCATTGAATACTATGAGAAGTTTGATTCTTTATGATTGTTTTGAGATATGAAGATGGTGATATTAGAGTCATGCTAGTTGCGTAGTTGTGAATTTGAGAGATACTTGTGTTAAAGTTTGTGATTCCCGTAGCATGCACGTATGGTGAAACGTTATGTGATGAAGTCGGAGCATGATTTATTTATTGATTGTCTTCCTTATGAGTGGTGGCTGGGGACGAGCGATGGTCTTTTCCTACCAATCTATCCCCCTAGGAGCATGCACGTAGTACTTTGTTTCTATAACTAATATATTTTTGCAATAAGTATGTGAGTTCTTTATGACTAATGTTGAGTCCATGGATTATACACACTCTCACCCTTCCACCATTGCTAGCTTCTCTAGTACCGCACAACTTTCCCCGGTACCATAATCCCACCATTTACCTTCCTCAAAACAGCCACCATACCTACCTATTATGGCGTTTCCATAGCCATTCCGAGATATATTGCCATGCAACTTTCCACCATTCCGTTTATTATGACATGCTTCATCATTGTCATATTGCTTTGCATGATCATGTAGTTGACATCGTATTTGTGGCAAAGCCACCGTTCATAATTTCATAAATGCCACTCTTGATTCATTGCACATCTCGGTACACCTCCGAAGGCATTCACATAGTCATATTTTGTTCTAAGTATCGAGTTGTAATTCTTGAGTTGTAAGTAAATAGAAGTGTGATGATCATCATTATTAGAGCATTGTCCCATGTGAGGAAATGACGATGGAGACTATGATTCCCCCACAAGTCGGGATGAGATTCCGGACGAAAAAAGAGGCCATAAAAAAGGGGCCCAAATAAAAAAAGAGAGATAAGGAGAGAAGGGGCAATGCTACTATCCTTTTTCCACACTTGTGCTTCAAAGTAGCACCATCATCTTCATGATAGAGCATCTCTTATGTTGTCACTTTCATATACTAGTGGGAATTTTTCATTATAGAACTTGGCTTGTATATTCCAATGATGGGCTTCCTCAAAATGCCCTAGGTCTTCGTGAGCAAGCAAGTTGGATGCACACCACCTTAGTTTCTTTTGTTGAGCTTTCATACACTTATAACTCTAGTGCATCCATTGCATGGCAATCCCTACTCACTCACATTAATATCTATTGATGGGCATCTCCATAGCCCGTTGATACGCCTAGTTGATGTGAGACTATCTTCTCCATTTTGTCTTCTCCACAACCACCATTCTATTCCACCTATAGTGCTATATCCATGGCTCACGCTCATGTATTGCGTGAAGATTGAAAAAGTTTGAGAACATCAAAAGTACGAAACAATTGCTTGGCTTGTCATTGGGGTTGTGCATGATTTAAATATTTTGTGTGATGAAGATAGAGCATAGCCAGACTATATGATTTTGTTGGAATAGCTTTCTTTGGCCATGTTATTTTGAGAAGACATAATTGCTTGGTTAGTATGCTTGAAGTATTATTGTTTTCATGTCAATATTAAACTTTTGTCTTGAATCTTTCGAATCTGAATATTCATGCCAAAATAAATAAAATTACATTGAAAATTATGTTAGGAAGCATTCCACATCAAAAATTCTGTTTTTATCATTTACCTACTCGAGGACAAGCAGGAATTAAGCTTGGGGATGCTTGATACGTCTCCAACGTATCTATAATTTTTGATTGTTCCATGCTATTATATTATTTGTTCTGGATGTTTAATGGGCTTTATTATGCACTTCTATATTATTTTTTGGGACTAACCTATTTACCGAAGGCCCATTGCAAATTGCTATTTTTTTTGCCTATTTCAGTGTTTCATAGAAAAGGAATATCAAATGGAACGAAACCTTCGCGAGGATCTTTTTTTGGAACAAATGCAATCCAGGAGACTTGGAGTGGAGGTCACGAAAGCAACGAGGCGGCCACGAGGTAGGGCCGCGCGCCCAGGGGGTAGGCGCGCCCCACCCTCGTGGGCCCCTCGTAGCTCCAATGACCTACTTCTTTCGCCTATATATACTCTTATACCCTGAAAACATCCAAGGGATCCACGAAACCACTTTTCCACTGCCGCAACCTTCTGTACCCGTGAGATCCCATCTGGGGACCTTTTCCGGCAATCTGTCGAAGGGGGATTCGATCACGGAGGGCTTCTACATCAACACCATAGGCTCTCCGATGATGTGTGAGTAGTTTACCACAGACCTTCGGGTCCGTAGTTATTAGCTAGATGGCTTCTTCTCTCTCTTTGGTTCTCAATACAAAGTTCTCCTTGATGTTCTTTGAGATCTATTCGATGTAATTCTTTTTGCGGTGCGTTTGCCGAGATCCGATGAATTGTGGGTTTATGATCAAGATTATCTATGAGCAATATTTGATTATTCTCTGAATTCTTATATGCATGATTTGATATCTTTGCAAGTCTCTTCGAATTTTCGGTTTAGTCTGGCCTACTAGATTGATCTTTCTTACAATAGGAGAAGTGCTTAGCTTTGGGTTCAATCTTGCGGTGCTCGATCCCTGTGAGAGAAAGGGAACCGACACATATTGTATTGTTGCCATCGAGGATAAAAAGATGGGGTTTATATCATATTGCTTGAGTTTATCCCTCTACATCATGTCATCTTGCCTAATGCGTTACTTTGTTCTTCTGAACTTAATACTCTAGATGCTTGCTAGATAGCGGTCGATGTGTGGAGTAATAGTAGTAGATGCAGGATCGTTTCGATCTACTTGATACGGACCTGATGCCTATGTTCATGATCACACCTAGATATCATCATAACTATGCGCTTTTCTATCAATTGCTCGGCAGTAATTTGTTCACCCACTGTAATATATGCTATCTTGAGAGAAGCCACTAGTGAAACCTATGGCCCTCGGGTCTAATTTACATCATATAAGTTTCCGATCTACAATTCTAGTTTACTATTTATTTTGCAATCTTTACTTTTCAATCTATACAATAAAAATACCAAAAATATTTATCTTATTATCTTTATCAGATCTCACTTTCGTAAGTGACCATGAAGGAATTGACAACCCCTTTATCGCGTTGGTTGCAAGGTTCTTGTTTGTTTGTGCAGGTACTAGGCGACTTGCGTGTAGTCTCCTACTGGATTGAAACCTTGGTTCTCAAGAACTGAGGGAAATACTTACGCTACTTTGTTGCATCACCCTTTCCTCTTCAAGGGAAAACCAACGCATGCTCAAGAGGTAGTAGACTCCATGAAAAAAACGTTGTTATTGGTCCCAAAAGGAAACCAAGCTCTGGTTGGGCCGTCGAATTGCGTCGTTTTTTGCATCGTTTGCTCTGTTTTTTTTGAATGTGCTGGCTCTGTATTTTTTTTGCATCGTTTGAAATCAATTTACATTGCGTAGCAAAATTTAGTTCTTTTTTTTCTATAAAAATGCAAAACGACCAAATTTTTAAGGGCAAAATTTACTTTTATCATGCAAAATGGCCACAAACTATTCAAAAATTGTCTCTTTTTGTTCATATAATATATATGACCACGGATTCCCACGCATGCAATTAGCTTATTTTTCTTCTTCTTTTTCAAACCACCATTTCTCACGCATGTACACTCCCGATGCTGCGGTGGGTTTGAAAACGGGCTACTTCACATTTGACCCTGTTATTGCCATGGCCAAATAGCACGTAGCACTACGGCTATTTAAGCCACCCTTTGCCTCTGCCATCCCTCATCCATCTCCCATCCTCTCTGCCATCTGCCCTTCTTGCTCTTCGACCACTTCTCCTTCTTCTAATACATCCTCAGCCATGCAGTACATCGGACCAACCTACCACTTCCCACCCACCGTGCCGGAGAGGCTCTACCCTCCCGGCGTGTATGTTGAGCGCACACTACGTGTGTGGGCGATATCAATGTGGAGGACCGCAGGAACTTCACCAAGTTCTTCCTCGCGTTCGGCTACCACCACCTCCCGCGGGGATCTCCAAGGATGTTCCGTGTCGAGGAGGTCATACAAAACGGGGTGGTGGTTGCTCTCTTTGCCCACTTCACCAACACATTCGATGCCTTCTACCTCCTCGACCGGGTGTTTTGGTGTGGCTGCGAGTTCATCGCTTTCACCACCCACAACATGTTCACGGAGTACACCAACATCTTCTCCATCATGTCGCGCATGCACACTCTTCCGTACCCCATCGACAATGCCCCGGAGGAGCAGTGAAGGGCGCCCGCAGGAGGAGCGAGGTGGAGAAGGCGGCGTCTAGGGTTCTAAACCCTCTATCCATTTTTTTAGTCTATGTTATGTTAAGTTGTAATTGAACTATGTTGGAGATGTTATGGGCTTGTTGGCCCTTTTATCAAGTTCTATTATTAAGTTTTCTATCTATTCTATTATGAAGTTCTTCCTAGTTTCAACTATGCAATCGTGCTATGGCTTGTTGGAACTATCTACATGTTTGTTGATTGTTTTTTAGAGAGCTCGCTTTGTTAGTAACCACCTAGTGCATCAGCCACAACGAACCCTTCTTTTTTACACAAGCCACAAATATGTAGCCACCTAGCTAGTGCATGCATCCACAACATATTTGTTAAATTTATTTGTCATAGCAAAACGGGTGCAGATGGGAGTGGATCGAAAAGGCTGCAACTTATCATAAAAACAATGCTCTAAACCAAGGAGACAAGCATGCGAGAAGAGAGGAACCAGCGACAGCGACCGTCGCTGCATCCGTGGCGGCTGGCATGCATGAAAGCGGCTCGGTCAGTGCATCGTGGCGGCAAGCATCAGCGCATGCAGGCTCGGTCGGCGCATCGTGGCGGCGCGCATCGACGCATGCAGGCAGGCTTGTTGGGTGCATGCATAGTAGGCTTCTGCCGTGGCGGCGCATGCAGACGTTTAATGCAAGGGTCGGCCCAACAGTCGAACAGCTACACCGCCCAACACGGCCCCACTCGTGAGAGTTAATGGTCAAAGCACTGACCCGACGGCAACGTCCGTTGTGACCTCTTTTGAGGGTTTCGAGCAAGGGAGTGGGGAAAACTAAGCAAAATTTAAGAGAATGGGGATGAATGAGTAGACATAAGGAACCAGGGGCACACGTGTAAAAACCCTTTAATTTGGTAGAGTGATATTGGTTTCATCTTTCATATGGTTTCTAGCTTGCATTGCTTTTAACTAGTTCAAACACCTTGAGGTATATAAGGTGACTGTTGTACCTGAAAGTTGTAGTATTTGACAGACGAGTAGCCCACCACTTTCAATTTCGGCGCAGAAATGACATTGATTCTTGTTGGACCTTGTTGATCAACTACAAGTAATCTCTCAAGTGAAGGTGTGTCTTGGGTGACCATATTGTGGTCCACCTTTTGTGATCTCTCGTTGCAGCACCAGCAACACACATAAATAGTCCGGAGAGTCGTGAGGTGATGTGCAACATACTCGACCAATTCATCGCCTGAAGACGAAGGAACTCGAGTGCAGTACAGCCGCAGAGCAGGTGCTCCATGTCATCCTTTGGGATGCGGACGACGACGAGCTCGGGGTGCTTCTGTCATGGTAGAAAAAGAGTGGGCACGCCATTAGGGGGGGAATGGCAGTTCATGAACTTGGCGAGGCGCAGCGTGGGCGCGAAGTGGAGCGCGGACATTGGCAGCAAGCGCAGATGCCCATCACTATAACTTAGCTTCTCGAGCTGATCTATGGCGCGGGATCGGAACCACTCGTCAAGCTTGGCTCGTTCCTTGCCATTGGAACGGAACTTGCCCGTAATAAGGCCTTTGATTGGGCCATCATGACTGCCGAGGATCTGGGAGAACGCATCCAAGCTTTGGTGATAGACATGGCAGAGCTTGTGGGCGTCGAGGAGGTCGACAGGGGTGCGGAGCCATAGGGTGCGCCACCGCCGGGAAAGGGCGGCTGTCCTTGCCCGATATTTGATTGGGAGGAGGGATATGATGCCTATCAACATATCATCGGGGAGGTTGTTGATGAAGTCTAGGCTTGCTGGAGTCACTTGCGGTTCTTTCTCGACCCACCACCGGTTGTTTGCAGCTTCGTTCTCCACCTTGTCGGCGGGGACGGAAACCTCTGTCTCCATATTCACGCCGTGCTCCGGTGCTTCAGCAGCCCCAACGTCGCCACTCCCTTCGATGGGGCGCTTCGGTGGCATCCTCGTACACTGATGGCTTTGAGGACTCAGAGCAGCGTCAAGGATGCGGGCGGAGAGAGAGGAATTGTGTGCGGCGAGGATGGGGGGGGTGCGGCCGCTCGGCGGCGCCATTAATATAGACCAGTGGGAGCGAGGCAGGCGGCGGTCCAAGGTTGTCTCGCTTCCCGGTGAGAACGACTACTTAATCTCTAGTATGAATGAAATCTATGCTTAATCCCAGTGAGAACTATTAATTTTTAGCTGCATATTTTGACAAATCGCAGTGTCTCTTGGCTTAGCGCCGAAGTATGTCTTTAATTTGCATACCGTAATTTGGACCGTTTGCATTGAAGAGATGCACAGATCCTGCGTTGAACAGCTTGTATGCTTCCCGGTGAGCCTGCACACCGGACTGCGCTCACACACCTCCCGTTCAGTCAAAAGCAGCTGTCCACACGACACCTCCTATAGCCATTAAAACCAAGACACGTGGCGTCACGTGAATGGTTAACCAACGCACACGGTTTGAATTATATGAACCTTTGGGATATTAAAGTGGCAACTATTTTTTTTTCAAAATGCCTTTGTTGTTGTCATTATTCGAGTGCACCTTCTCTCAAAATGGACACGAAAAATACCACAACATGTCGGGTGCCCTTCCATGATAGCATGCCAAGTTTCATGAACTTCAGATGAGTTTTAGATTTACTAGAATTTAAAAACAAAGTATCTCAATGTTTTGCCGGCAATGAATGACGCCCTGGTGTTTGAAATTCATTCCCATTTCTTGCATGGGACCTAAGCATGCACCCAAGGACACAAATTTGATTTTTCAACCAATTTATATGCACTGGAGCATACGCATGTAGTTCAAATTTGAATTATGCACATAAATGCATTGAAAACTCAGATAATGCATAAAAATGTCCAAACGAACCTCGAAAAATCAGAAAAATTCACACAACACTCCTGTTGTTCTATGTTGACACGAGAAAAAAACTTGAAAGCAATAAGATGCAATGGATATCGTTCTGTCCCCAAAGGTGGGTCGTTCCCTACCGAAAACCATCATGCTTGTTATGAGAAGCTCCGGTTTGTGAGAAGCATATACCCAAACCTGCCCCAAATGGGACAATTTTTTTTACCACGGCATGTTGATGCCACTCCATGATAGCATGCCAAGTTTCATGAATTAAAGACAAGTTTTGGATTTACTAGAATTTAAAAACCAGGCATCTCAATGTTTTGCCGGCAATCAATGGTGCCCTGGTGTTTGAAATTCATTCCCATTTCTTGCATGGGACCAAAGCATGCACCCACGGACACACATTTGATTTTTGAACCAATTTATATGCACTGGAGCATGCACATGTAGTTCAAATTTGAATTCTGCACATAAATGCATTGAAAACTCATATAATGCATAAAAATGTCCAAAAGAACCCCAAAAAATCACAAAAATTCACACAACACTCCTGTTGTTCTATGTTGACACGGGAAAAAAATTTGAAAGCAATAAGAGGCAATGGATATCGATTCGTCCCCAAAGGTGGGGCGTTCCCTACCGAAAACCATCATGCTTGTTGTGAGAAGCTCCGGTTTGTGAGAAGCATATACCCAAATTTGCCCCAAATGGGACAAAATTTTGACCACGACATGTTGATGCCGCTCCATGATAGCATGCCAAGTTTCATGAATTTCACACGAGTTTTGGATTTACTAGAATTTAAAAACCAGGCATCTCAATGTTTTGCCGATAATCAACGGTGCCCGGGTGTTTGAAATTCATTCCCATTTCTTGCACGGGACCTAAGCATGCACCCAAGGAGACAGATTTGATTTTTCAACCAATTTATATGCACTGGAGCATGCGCATGTAGCTCAAATTTGAATTATGTACATAAATGCATTGAAAACTCAGATAATGCATAAAAATGTCCAAACGAACCCCGAAAAGTTACAAAAATTCACACAACACTCCTGTTGTTCTATGTTAACACGAGAAATTTTTTTGAAAGCAATAAGAGGCAATGGATATCGTTCCGTCCCCAAAGGTGGGGCGTTCCCTACCGAAAACCATCATACTTGTTGTGAGAAGCTCTGGTTTGTGAGAAGCATATACCCAAACCTGCCCCAAATGGGGCAAAATCTTTACCACGGCATGTTGATGCCGCTCCATGATAGCATGCCAAGTTTCATGAATTTCAGACGAGTTTTGGATTTACTAGAATTTAAAAACCAGGCATCTTAATGTTTTGCCAGCAATCAACGGTGCCCTGGTGTTTGAAATTAATTCCCATTTCTTGCATGGGACCTAAGCATGCACCCAAGGACACATATTTGATTTTTCAACAAATTTATATGCATTGGAGCATGCACATGTAGCTAAAATTTGAATTATGTGCATAAATGCATTGAAAACTCAGATAATGCATACAAATGTCCAAACGAACCCCGAAAAATCATAAAAATTCACACAAAACTCCTGTTGTTCTATGTTGACACGAGAAAAAAATTGAAAGCAATAACAGGCAATGGATATCGTTCCGTCCCCAAAGGTGGGGCGTTCCCAGCGAAAACCATCATGCTTGTTGTGAGAAGCTCCGGTTTGTGAGAAGCATATACCCAAACCTGCCCCAAATGGGATAAAAATTTTACCACGGCATGTTGATGCCGCTCCATGATAGCATGCCAAGTTTCATGAATTTCAGACAAGTTTTGGATCTACTAGAATTTAAAAACCAGGCATCTCAATGTTTTGCCGGCGATCAACAGTGCCCTGGTGTTTGAAATTCATTCCCATTTCTTGCATGGGACCTAAGCATGCACCCAAGGACACATATTTGATTTTTCAACCAATTTATATGCACCGGAGCATTTGCGTGTAGTTCAAATTTGAATTATGCACATAAATGCATTGAAAACTCACTTAATGCATAAAAATGTCCAAACGAACCTTGAATAATTTCATTTTTTTGACAACACACCTATAGTTGCATGTTCACTGCAGATAAAAAGTTCTAGCAATTGAAACACCGTCCATGGATGTTGTGACCCCATTATGTAATTCAAATCAAGACGAAAAATCAAGTAGATCCCACACAGTTTATTATAACCAACCGTGTGAGATGCAGCACGGAATATCTTCGGACCGTGTCTGAATAAGGGACCGTGTGTGATGACACTTTGCGCGCTAGTTTTTTGGCTGAAGCGATTCCAAATTTTCGGCTTCCACGGAAACATCTACCTCCCCGCCCCTCCCCCTTACCAAAAGCCACAGTTCCCCTGTTTCCACCTTCCTTTCCAAGTTGAAACCTTCAGTCCTTGCTTGCAGCGCCGCCGCCTCCTCGCTGGCGAACCTCCTTCACGCTACTCGACCTCACCTATCTAGGCAGGTAATCCACACCCGACCCCCATCCTCCTCCTCCTTCCACATCCCACATGCCGCGACTGCCGGAGCGAGCGCGACACCTTCCACCCAAATCACCGACCCCTCAACCAAATAAGCGCCGGCCTAGACCAGTGGGAGCGAGGTGGGCGATGGCCCAAGGTGTCTCGCTTCCCGGTGAGAACGACTACTTAATCTCTAGTATGAATGAAATCTATGCTTAATCCCGGTGAGAACTATTAATTTTTAGCTGCATATTTTGACAAATCGCAATGTCTCTTGGCTTAGCGCGGAAGTATGTCTTTAATTTGCATACCGTAATTTGAACCGTTTGCGTTGAAGAGATGCACAGATCCTGCATTGAACAGCTTGTACGCTTCCCGTTGAGCCTGCACACCGGACTGCGCTCGCACGCCTCCCGTTCAGTCAAAAGCAGCTGTCCACACGACACCTCCTATACCCATTAAAACCAAGACATGTGCCGTCACGTGAATGGTTAACCAAACGCACACGGTTTGTATTATACAAACGTTTGAGATATTAAAGTGGCAACTATTTTTTTTCAAAATGCCTTTGTTGGCTTTCATTATTCGAGTGCGCCTTCTCTCAAAATGGACACAAAAAATACCACATCATGTCAGGTGCCCTTCCATGATAGCATGCCAAGTTTCATGAATTTCAGATGAGTTTTAGATTTACTAGAATTTAAAAACAAAGTATCTCAATGTTTTGCCGGTAATCAATGATGCCCTGGTGTTTGAAATTCATTCCCATTTCTTGCATGGGACCTAAGCATGCACCCAAGGACACAGATTTGATTTTTCAACCAATTTATATGCACTGGCGCATGCACATGTAGTTCAAATTTCAATTATGCACATAAATGCATTGAAAATTCAAATAATGCATAAAAATGTGCAAACGAACCCCGAAAAATCAGAAAAATTCACACAACACTGCTGTTGTTCTATGTTGACACGAGAAAAAAATTGAAAGCAATAAGAGGCAATGGATATCGTTCCGTCCCCAAAGGTGGGGCGTTCCCTACCGAAAACCATCATGCTTGTTGTGAGAAGCTCCGGTTTGTGAGAAGCATATACCCAAACCTGCCCCAAATGGGATAAAATTTTCACCACGGCATGTTGATGCTGCTCCATGATAGAATGCCAAGTTTCATGAATTTCAGACGTGTTTTTGATTTTACTAGAATTTAAAAACCACGCATCTCAATGTTTTGCCGGCAATCAACGGTGCCCTGGTGTTTGAAAATTCATTCCCATTTCTTGCATGGGACCTAAGCATGCAACCAAGGACACACATTTGATTTTTGAAACAATCTATATGCACTGGAGCATGCACATGTAGTTCAAATTTGAATTATGCACATAAATGCATTGAAAACTCATATAATGCATAAAAATGTCCAAACGAACCCCGAAAAATCACAAAAATTCACACAACACTCCTGTTGTTCTATGTTGACATGAGAAAAAAAATTGAAAGCAATAAGAGGCAATGGATATCGTTTCGTCCCCAAAGGTGGGGCATTCCATACCAAAAACCATCATGCTTGTTGTGATAAGCTCCGGTTTGTGAGAAGCATATACCCAAACTTGCCCCAAATGGGATAAATTTTTACCACGGCATGTTGATGTCGTGCCATGATAGCATGCCAAGTTTCATGAATTTCAGACGAGTTATGGATTTACTAGAATTTAAAAACAAGGCATCTCAATGTTTTGCCGGCAATCAACGGTGCCCTGCTGTTTGAAATTCATTCCCATTTCTTGCATGGGACCTAAGCATGCACTCAAGGACACAGATTTGATTTTTCAACCAATTTATATGCACTGGAGCATGCACATGTAGTTCAAATTTGAATTATGCACATAAATGCATCGAAAACTCCGATAATGCATAAAAATGTCCAAACGAACCCCAAAAAATTACAAAAATTCACACAACACTCCCGTTGTTCTATGTTTACACGAGAACAAAATTTGAAAGCAATAAGAGGCAATGGATATCGTTCCGTCCCCAAAGGTGGGGCGTTCCCTACCGAAAACCATCATACTTGTTGTGAGAAGCTCTGGTTTGTGAGAAGCATATACCCAATCCTGCCCCAAATGGGGCAAAATCTTTACCACGGCATGTTGATGCCGCTCCATGATAGCATGCCAAGTTCCATGAATTTCAGACGAGTTTTGGATTTACTAGAATTTAAAAACCAGGCATCTTAATGTTTTGCCAGCAATCAACGGTGCCCTCGTGTTTGAAATTAATTCCCATTTCTTGCATGGGACCTAAGCATGCACCCAAGGACACATATTTGATTTTTCAACAAATTTATATGCATTGGAGCATGCACATGTAGCTAAAATTTGAATTATGTGCATAAATGCATTGAAAACTCAGATAATGCATACAAATGTCCAAACGAACCCCGAAAAATCATAAAAATTCACACAAAACTCCTGTTGTTCTATGTTGACACGAGAAAAAAATTGAAAGCAATAACAGGCAATGGATATCGTTCCGTCCCCAAAGGTGGGGCGTTCCCTACCGAAAACCATCATGCTTGTTGTGAGAAGCTCCGGTTTGTGAGAAGCATATACCCAAACCTGCCCCAAATGGGATAAAAATTTTACCACGGCATGTTGATGCCGCTCCATGATAGCATGCCAAGTTTCATGAATTTCAGACAAGTTTTGGATCTACTAGAATTTAAAAACCAGGCATCTCAATGTTTTGCCGGCGATCAACAGTGCCCTGGTGTTTGAAATTCATTCCCATTTCTTGCATGGGACCTAAGCATGCACCCAAGGACACATATTTGATTTTTCAACCAATTTATATGCACCGGAGCATTTGCGTGTAGTTCAAATTTGAATTATGCACATAAATGCATTGAAAACTCACTTAATGCATAAAAATGTCCAAACGAACCTTGAATAATTTCATTTTTTTGACGACACACCTATAGTTGCATGTTCACTGCAGATAAAAAGTTCTAGCAATTGAAACACCGTCCATGGATGTTGTGACCCCATTATGTAATTCAAATCAAGACGAAAAATCAAGTAGATTCCACACAGTTTATTATAACCAACCGTGTGAGATGCAGCACAGAATATCTTCAGACCGTGTCTTTATAAGGGACTGTATGTGATGACACTTTGCGTGCTAGTTTTTTGGCTGAAGCGATTCCAAATTTTTGGCTTCCACGGAAACATCTACCTCCCCGCCCCCTCCCCCTTACCAAAAGCCACAGTTCTCCTGTTTCCACCTTCCTTTCCAAGTTGAAACCTTCAGTCCTTGCTTGCAGCGCCGCCTCCTCCTCGCTGGCGAACCTCCTTCAAGCTGCTCGACCTCGCCTATCCAGGCAGGTAATCCACACCTGACCCCCATCCTCCTCCTCCTTCCACATCCCACATGCCCCGACCGCCGGAACGAGCGCGACACCTTCCACCCAAATCACCAACCCCTCAACCAAATAAGCGCCGGCCTAGATCAGTGGGAGCTAGGCGGGCGGTGGTCCAAGGTGTCTCACTTCCCGGTGAGAACGACTACTTAATCTCTAGTATGAATGAAATCTATGCTTAATCCCGGTGAGAACTATTAATTTTTAGCTGCATATTTTGACAAATCGCAGTGTCTCTTGGCTTAGCGCCGAAGTATGTCTTTAATTTGCATACCGTAATTTGAACCGTTTGTGTTGAAGAGATGCACAGATCCTCCGTTGAATAGCTTGTACGCTTCCCGTTGAGCCTGCACACCGGACTGCGCTCGCACGCCTCCTGTTCAGTCAAAAGGAGCTGTCCACACAACACCTCCTATACCCATTAACACCAAGACACATGGCGTCACGTGAAAGGTTAACCAAACGCACACGGTTTGAATTATACAAACATTTGAGATATTAAAGTGGCAACTATTTTTTTCAAAATGCCTTTTTTGGCTGTCATTATTCGAGTGCGCCTTCTCTCAAAATCGACACGAAAAATACCATAGCATGTCAGGTGCCCTTCCATGATAGCATGCCAAGTTTCATGAATTTCAGACGAGTTTTAGATTTACTAGAATTTAAAAATAAAGTATCTCAATGTTTTGCTGGCAATCAATGACGCCTTGGTGTTTGAAATTCATTCCTATTTCTTGCATGGGACCTAAGCATGCACCCAAGGACACAGATTTGATTTTTCAACCAATTTATATGCACTGGAGCATGCGTGATGTAGGGTAGAATGCTAGTGGCCCGATCTTTCACGAAAGGAGCGGATCCCGCGAAGAACGCGAAGAACAAGAGGAGGGAAACAAGGGGAAATCACGAGGGAAACACAAGAGAACACTGAAACCAACAAGTATGATCACACATGTGCTAGATCCTCGAAACACAAGAGAGATACAAGATCCAAAGTCAACAAAGGACGATACAAGAGGTAACCGGTTCTTCTCCGTGAGGAGGTCTTGAATCCACAAGGGGATCTTCCCAAAAGGAGGTTCGGCCGGGGACCCGGATGTCCTACCCGATGGCCCGGATGTCCGGCCCGACGAATCCAGATCTCGTTTGGGGTGGATTTTCAAATTGGGGGGGGGGGGGCAATGGATGATTCCAAAGGCAAAATTGGAGAGATTTCGTGGACGGAAAGTGGGGACACTTGGGGATATGCTAGATCCACTCGAAACCAAGAAAATCCATGGATCAAAATCAACAAAACCTCATCAAACCAACAAATCACAAAAAAAATTTGGGGCTATTTTTGGTGGGGATTTTTGAAATTGGGGAAGAACACAACAAAATTAGGCTAGAAAACAAGGGGGGAGGCTCCAAAATCGTGATCAACGTGGCTCTGATACCAAGATGATGTAGGGTAGAACCCTAATTGCCCGATCTTTCATGAAAGGAGCGGATCCCGCGAAGAACACGAGGAACACGAGGGGAAAACGAGGGAAATCACGAGGGGAAACATGAGAGAATCACTCAACCAACAATAAATAGTCACACATGTGCTAGATCCTCGAGTACATAAAGTAAGATACGCGATCCACAATTAACTAGGGACGATACACGGTAACCGGTCTTCTCCGTGAGGAGGTCTTGAAGTTCTTCTCCAAAAGGAGATCTTGAATCCAAAGGGATCTTCTCCGTAGAGGCCGCGGTCTCTCTCGTGGAGTAGATCTGATGTGGATGAGCAATGCTCTATCTCTAAAATGAGCTAAACCAATGCTAACCCTAAAACGTAGGTGGAGGGGAGTATATATAGTCTAAGGGGCGAAGGGGTACATGGGCCATGGCCCAGATGCGCCGCACGCAGGTAGGGGGGCCGGATGCCCGGGCATCGGGCCGAATGTCCGGGCCTTCCCGAGACGCCGGATGTCCGGGCTGGCAGGGTCCAACCTTGTTTCTCTCTAGAATGGCGGGGTCTGGATTTCCGGACCGGAGGCCGGATGTCCGGGGGCTCGGGACGCGCCGGATGTCCGTGCTGGCGAGGCCGAATGTCCAGGGCCTGGGAGCTGTTCTCCATCTTCTTCCGTCGTTGCTTCCATGCTTCCCTCGCAGATGGTGTAGTTGTTCCTTGGCGCTTGCACTCCTCCTCAACATCCGTGAAGCTCCGACAATACCTATGCATGCACACGGGAGAAGTGTCAAGTAGTATACCATCCTCGAAGGGGTCAAGTGAGCACGTGTAAAGGAGATGATTCACCTTTATGTATGGGAAGTAGATGTCGCACGATTCACTTGCCAAACGGACTCTTGACATGGTGATGTCCATAGGATGCTCCGCATCAATGCACATGTAGTTCAAATTTCAATTATGCACATAAATGCATTGAAAACTCAGATAATGCATAAAAATGTCCAAACGAACCCCGAAAAATCAGAAAAATTCACACAACACTCCTGTTGTTCTATGTTGACACGAGAAAAAAATTTGGAAGCAATAAGAGGCAATGGATATCGTTCCGTCCCCAAAGGTGGGGCGTTCCCTACCGAAAACCATCATGCTTGTTGTGAGAAGCTCCGGTTTGTGAGAAGCATATACCCAAACCTGCCCCAAATGGGACAAATTTTTTACCATGGCATGTTGATGCTGCTCCATGATAGCATGCCAAGTTTCATGAATTTTAGACGAGTTTTGGATTTACTAGAATTTAAAAACCACACATCTCAATGTTTTGCCAGCAATCAACGGTGCCCTGGTGTTTGAAATTCATTCCCATTTCTTGCATGGGACCTAAGCATGCACCTAAGGACACACATTTGATTTTTGAAACAACTCATATGCACTGAAGCATGCGCATGTAGTTCGAATTTGAATTATGCACATAAATGCATTGAAAACTCATATAATGCATAAAAATGTCCAAACAAACCCCGAAAAATCACATAAATTCACACAACACTCCTGTTGTTCTATGTTGACATGAGAAAAAAAATTGAAAGCAATAAGAGGCAATGGATAACATTTCATCCCCAAAGGCGGGGCATTCCCTACCGAAAACCATCATGCTTGTTGTGAGAAGCTCCGGTTTGTGAGAAGCATATACCCAAACCTGCCCCAAATGGGACAAAAATTTTACCACGGCATGTTGATGCCGCGCCATGATAGCATGCCAAGTTTCCTGAATTTCAGACAAGTTTTGGATTTACTAGAATTTAAAAACAAGGCATCTCAATGTTTTGCCCGCAATCAACGGTGCCCTGGCGTTTGAAATTCATTCCCATTTCTTGCATGGGACCTAAGCATGGACCCAAGGACACATATTTGATTTTTCAACCAATTTATATGCACTGGAGCATGCGCATGTAGTTCAAATTTGAATTATGCACATAAATGCATTGAAAACTCAGATAATGCATTAAAATGTCCAAACGAACCCCAAAAAATTACAACAATTCACACAACACTACCGTTGTTCTATGTTGACACGATAAAAAAAATTTGAAAGCAATAACAGGCAATGGATATCGTTCCGTCCCCAAAGGTGGGGCATTCCTTACCGAAAATCATCATACTTGTTGTGAGAAGCTCCAGTTTGTGAGAAGCATATACCCAAACCTGCCAAAATCTTTACCACGGCATGTTGATGCCGCTCCATGATAGCATGCCAAGTTTCATGAATTTTAGACGAGTTTTGGATTTACTAGAATTTTAAAACCAGGGATCTCAATGTTTTGCCGGCAATCAACGGTGCCCTGGTGTTTGAAATTCATTCTCATTTCTTGCATGGGACCTAAGCATGCACCCAAGGACACATATTTGATTTTTCAACCAATTTATATGCACTGGAGCATGCATATGTAGCACAAATTTGAATTATGTGCATAAATGCATTAAAAACTCAGATAATGCATATAAATGTCCAAACAAACCCCGAAAAATCATAAAAATTCACACAACACTCCTGCTGTTCTATGTTGACACAAGAAAAAAATTTGAAAGCAATAAGAGGCAATGGATATCGTTCCGTCCCCAAAGGTGGGGCGTTCCCTACTGAAAACCATCATGCTTGTTGTGAGAAGCTCCGGTTTGTGAGAAGCATATACCCAAACCTGTCCCAAATGGGACAAAAATTTTACCACATCATGTTGATGCTGCTCCATGATAGCATGCCAAGTTTCATGAATTTCAGACAAGTTTTGGATTTACTAGAATTTAAAAACCAGGCATCTCAATGTTTTGCCAGCAATCAACGGTGCCCTCGTGTTTGAAATTCATTCCCACTTCTTGCATGGGACCTAAGCATGCACCCAAGGACACATATTTGATTTTCAACCAATTTATATGCACCGGAGCATTTGCGTGCAGTTCAAATTTGAATTATGCACATAAATGCATTGAAAACTCACTTAATGCATAAAAATGTCCAAACGAACCTTGAATAATTCCAATTTTTTTGACGACACACCTATAGTTGCATGTTCACTGCAGATAAAAGTTCTAGCAATTGAAACACCGTCCATGGATGATGTGACCCCATTATGTAATTCAAATCAAGACGAAAAATCAAGTAGATCCCACACAGTTTATTATAACCAACAGTGTGAGATGCAGCACAGAATATCTTCAGACCGTGTCTGAATAAGAGACTGTATGTGATGACACTTTGCGCGCTAGTTTTTTGGCTGAAGCGATTCCAAATTTTCGGCTTCCACCGGAACATCTACCTCCCCGCCCCCTCCCCCTTACCAAAAGCCACAGTTCTCCTGTTTCCATCTTCCTTTCCAAGTTGAAACCTTCAGTCCTTGCTTGCATCGCCGCCGCCTCCTCGCTGGCGAACCTCCTTCACGCTGCTTGACCTCGCCTATCTAGGCAGGTAATCCACACCCGACCCCCATCCTCCTCCTCCTTCTAGATCCCACATGCCCCGACCGCCGGCGCGAGCGCGACACCTTCTACCCAAATCACCGACCCCTGAACCAAATAAGCCCCGGCCTAAGCCCTGGTGCACGCAGTATAGCCAGGACCTCAAGGAGCATTTGGCAGTGGAGAAGCAAATTGCAGCTGCACGCACGGATGAGGTCGCGATGGCTGGCATTCGTGTAGACCCCCATATCTTGGAGGAGCACCTCGTCGTCGAGGCCACCGTTGACGCCTCGCGCGCCGATGCCGCGGCGCGGTTGGCTGCTTTAAGCGACAGTTCGTGGCATTTTCTCGTGGCCACCTTCGGTGCCTTTGACAAAGACTACGAGGTGTTTTCTCAGCGTGCACGTGGTTACCTCATCTCGAGAGCCAGCAGGTTGGTGCCCGGAGCGGCTCATGCAACTCACCACTACAACAAGGGCACCCACGATGCAGAGGCCTCACCCTCTTCCATGTCCAAGGAGCCAATCGTCATCGATATCTCTGACAATGAGGAGTAGCTTGTCTTATTAGCTCACTATAAGGACCCATGTTCAGTTTGCTAGCTACTGCCTTTCCTTAACAAATTCTAGTGAATTGTGCTATCTACTTTTAGCATGAAATCTTCTGCTATAGTGTATATGTTCTATATGTCGTGCGATGTGGTGTTCAATTAACTGCTTGGTTCAATTCTGCAAATGTGATGTTCAATTCTTCAGGGTGCAATATTTCCAAGTTGTTAAGCATGGTTTGGTTAACCGTCTGATCTTCTATTAGGAGTATGTTATATTGTTCAATTGGTATTTAGTTGACTGCTTGGTTCATTTGTTGTGGCTTGGTTCACTTGTTGTGGCGTTTAGTTAACTGCTTGGTTCAATTCTGCAATGCGATGTTCAATTGTTGTGGTTGGATTCTGTTTTTATATACCATGTGAGGAATAAATCGAATTTGGCTGTACTAAATACATGAGAAACAAATACAATTGCTATATTTCCAAGTTGTTAAGCATGCTTGGTTTGGTTAACTATCTGATCTTCTATTAGGAGTATCGTTATATTGTGCAATGTGGTGCTCAGTTAATGT